>NW_007258074.1:60138-60688 GCF_000164805.1 Carlito syrichta | reverse complement strand
AAAAAAAAGAATACACTGAGGCCAGGTGTGATGGCTCATGCCTGTAATTCCAGCACTTTGAGAGTTGGAGGTGAGAGGATTGCCTGAGTCCAAGGGTTCAAGATCAGCCTGGGCAACTCGGTGAGACCTTATCTCTACAATAAATCCAAAAACTTGCCAGGCATGGTGGGTTTCTCTTATAGTTCCAGCTATTTGAAGGCTGAGGCGGAAGGATTGCCTGAGCCTAGCAGGTCAAGGCTGTGGTGGCTGTGAGTGTGCCACTGTACTCCAGTCTGGGTGACAGAGTGAGACTCCAACTCAAAAAAAACAAAAAGAAAAGAAAAGAACACACCAAGGTGGGGTGCGATGACTCATGCCTGTACTGTAATCCCAGTACTTTGGGAGGCTAAGGCAGAAAGATTTCTGGAACCCAGGAGTTCAAGAGTAACCTGCGCAATATAGTAAGATCTCATCTCTACCAAAAAAATTAGCCGGGCTTGGTGGCTCAGCCTGTAATCCTGCGCCTTTGGGAGGCTGAGGTGAGTGGATTGCCTGAGTCCACGGGTTCGAG
>NW_007258074.1:46931-60118 GCF_000164805.1 Carlito syrichta | reverse complement strand
GGTTCGAGACCCGCCTGGGTAACTTGGCGAGACCTCATCTCTATAATAAATCAAAATTAGCCGGGCGTGGTAGCGTGCACCTGTAGTTCCAGCTACTTAGAAGGCTGAGGTGGAAGGATTGCCGGAGCCCAGGAGGTCAAGGCTACGGTGGCCGGGAGCGGCCACTGCACTCCAGTCTGGGTGACAGAGTGAGACTCCAATTAAAAAAAAAAAAAAATTAATCTGGTGTGAATGCACAGTGCATACCTGTAATCCCAGCTACGCCGGAGACTAAGACAGAAGGATCACCTGAGCCCAGGAGGTCGAGGCTGTGGTAGCCACGATCATGCCACTGCTCTCCAGCCTGGGCAACAGATTGAGATTCGGACTCAAAAAAGCACCAAAAAGAACACACCGTGACCTTGAGGAGTCCCAAGGGGTCCTCTTATCTGTGAAGGAAGCAGTGTTTTCCCATTCATGCAGACTAAGATGAACCCTTCTCTGTGGGGCACCTTTGCCGGGTGCCCGGGAGGGTGGAGAAGCCACAGGAATCACTTCAGCAGAGGTGAGGGGTGAAGGGACAGAGTGAGAGGTGGGGGCACAGCACACAGAGGCCCCAGCCAAGGTTTTCCAAGTGCATTTGACTCCGGGCCACCACAGTCTGCACCTGCCATGTGCCTTTGCTCGCAGGGTGGCCCTATCCTGGGCGTCCTGGGGTTTGCAGGATGTCCTGGGGGCGCCCAGCCTCAGAGGACTGGATGTGATTGGGATCCCAGTGAGCCCCTTGACTCCCTTTGCCCCCGCCTGCCCTCTGCCTTTCCTCAACCCTCCCCACCCAAGGCCCATCAGAAGCAGAGTAGCCATGCCAGACTGAGGCTTGACCCTTACTGTCTATCTGTCTGTCCGCCCAGGGTGCGAGGAACTTCTGAAGGATGTGCTGTCCGTGGAGAGCGCAGGGACGCTGCCCTGTGCACCAGAGATCCCAGACTGTGCCGAGCAGGTAGGCATGGGTGGCCTCGGGCCTCTTGGCTCCATGTGGCCCTCTTTGGTCTTCTCGTCTTTGCTCCCAATTTGGGTACCTGGGCAGACTCCAAACCTCCCTCCGAGGACCCTGTGGCATCAGAGTCAAGAACAGGGAAGTTCCAGCAACGCAGGCAAGGACCGGGGACCCTTGCAAGCATCTTCACCCCCACCCCGAACACCGTGGTACTGAGGAGAGACTGAGTCCCAGACAGGGGATGCAATGGTCTTAAGGTCAGGCAGGCAGGACTAGAATTCTCTTCCTTTTCTCCTGCACCTTAACCCTCTGAGGGGGCAGGTCCCTCTATGGTTTTTTCCTTACAACTAATTCTCCAATCCTCTGACACGAACTGAGTGTCTCACCGTTGAGTGCAATCTGATGTTAACTACCCAGAGGTAGCACAGACTCCACGAGCCAAGGGTCAACCCCACCCTGCTTGGCCAGCTACAAACTCAGGGGTTCCCACGACCGCTCCCTCGGGTTTGATAATCCCCTAGAACAACTCAGGGGGACATTGTATTCATGGTGATCAGTATATCATAAAGGATGCAGCTCAGAACTAGCCATGTGGAACAGTCACACAGGACAAGGCGTGAGGTAGGGCTGCGTGGGGGTGGGAGCCTGTGGGCTTCCAGGGTTCCCCCTCCCAGCTCACCATGTGTCCCGACCCCCAGGCTCACTCCCTGGCGGTGAGGGGTCAGGGGGCTGCAAGCTCGCATCTTCTGATCCTGCGCATGGCCTTCTGGTGACCAGCTCCACCCCATCTGTATAAACTCAGGTGACTGAGCATGAATAAAAGCCACTCCCATCGGGAAATCCCAAGGGTTTTAGGAGCCCCTTGCCAGGAGGTGGGGACAAGAACAGAGTCCCCAAGGCTCTGCCTTACTGTTACATTGCCTAATGGTGTGCTTATCATAAAATTTCAAACACTGCAATTTCATGCTACAGAGATAGTTTAAGATGCACGTGGTGGCTCATGCCTGTAATCCCAGCAGTTTGGGAGGCTGAGGTGGGAGGATTGCTTGAGCCCAGGAGTTTGAGACCAGCCTGGGCAATATAGCGAGACCTTGTCTCTACAAGAAAATTAAAAACCAGCCGGGCTCGATGGCTCAGCCTGTAATCCCGTGCCTTGGGAGGCTGAGGTGAGTGGATTGCCTGAGCTAGTGGGTTCGAGACCCGCCTGGGCAACTTGGTGAGACCTCATCTCTACAGTAAATCAAAAAATTAGCCGGGTGTGGTAGCATGCACTTGTAGTTCCAGCTACTTGTAAGGCTGAGGCGGAAGGATCGCCAGAGCCCAACAGGTCGAGGCTGCGGTGGCCGGGAGCGGCCACTGCACTCAAGTCTGAGCGATAGAGCGAGACTCCAACTCAAAAAAAAAAGAAAATTAAAAACTTAATTGGGCATAGTGGCGTGTGCCTGTAGTCCCAGCTATGTGGTGAGCCAGGATCATGCCACTGCACTCCAGCCTGGGCAACAAAATGATACTCCGACTCTAAACAAACAAAAACAAAACAAAAGATGCCCATGTTGACAGTCTCCAGGGTCTTGCTGTTGGGGACAGAGCTAGAAGGGGATTATCTGGGTTCCTCTTCCAGGCAGGCTCTAAAAACCACTTCTCCATCCTGGTTGGTGCCTCATCTGGACCAAAAGCAAAGCATGAGTAGTTTTTATAGCTGAAGGAGGAGCGGGACCCTGGAGGTCACTCTGGCCAGTGGTGGGCCTCTTGGGATATGGAAAGTGGGGTCAAGGTCAGGTTCTGTGGGCAGGACCACAGGAAGGAGAGTTCCTGCAGAGGGCCATGGTGCTGAAGGCTTCCAAGTCCGAGGTGGCAGAGACCACAGCCGGGCACCAGGGCAGGGCAAGGACCTCCAGTACTGTAGTAAGCTGTCTGGCATGGAGGCCACTGGGCTACAGGCCTGCCTTGATGGGTCAGTGAGTGTGAGTGAATATGTGTTTAGGGCCAACTAGTGGGACTTGGATCAGAGCAGAGGACCCCCAGGGTGGGCCAAAGCCTACCCAGGGTGGGCCAAAGCCTAGGAGTGCCTGGGAGATCTTGGAGTGGGCCATTCTTGGACTGTGAACAGGAAGCGGAGTGAGGAGGTGTGTGGGGTGGCGGGGGGAAGGTCCTTCAGACCTGGGTACTTGCCCCACATTGACTACCGGCTTGCCAGGTAGCCCTGGGCATGTTCCTCTCAACCCCTCTGTGCCTCAGTTTCCTCAGGTGTAAAGCAATGTTTGCCATACCAGTCTGGTGTGGGTCTGTTGTGAAAATGCAATGAGAAAACAGACCCATAATACATGATAGTTTCCTCTATCCTGGTGCTATGTCTTGGAAATTAATCTAAGAAGGTGGTGCTGGCCGGGTGCGGTGGCTCAATGCCTGTGATCCCAGCACTTTGGAAAGCCGAGGTGGGAGGATCGCTCGAGCCCAGGGGTTTGAGACCAGCCTGGGTAACATAGAGAGACCACCATCTCTACCAAAAAAAAGAAAGAACGTGGTGCTGAAGTTACAGTTTGCATTTCCATTTTACCCTTGAATACAGGTGTTTCAAATTTATGTCAAAATAAAGCCCCGGCCCTGGGAGCTGGGGGCCGAGAGAGGCCCAGAGCTTGCCCAGAAGCAGTACTGGGAGCGGGTGTGTCCCTTGGGTCTTCAGCTGTTTTTGTGGCCCCATGCTCTGCCATCCACACTTCCAGAAAAGGGGAGACATCGGCGTGGAAGAGCTGGCCTTCGAGAGGGTCCTCTTCTTTGTAAAGCAATATTGTTTCCTCCCAAATCTCGAGGTTATAAGAAAACCGAGAGGCCACATTGGCCTGTCCCAACAGGCCTGGTCCTTCTCTTCGTGTCCTCTTGAACTTGGCAGTTGCATAGGTGTTTGTTGCTTTTGGTTTCAAGCCTCTCTGGTGAACTCCTTTCTGCCCTCCATGTAGATCTGGCACCGACAGGTGGCTTGACTGGCCAGAGGCCCCCAGGTGACGATGGATGGGGGGACACAGCGGCGGCCTTGTTCATTATGCTTGGTGTGGTATCTTGCTTGACCAGTGCTGAGACTGGGCGGAAGTTACAGCCCGTCGGCTGGGGGCTCCTGTGGGGGCGGGGGCGGGCCTCAGACTCTGGGAACAGCGGAGCAAGACCACAGTTCTCCAAATTGAGAGCTCAGAGGAGGCCAACCCGGGAGAGGTCCTAATCTTGCAAGTCAGACCCTCAGCACCCTGCTGTGTCCCAGCTGTCCCCTAGGGGTCAGCCTGAGACCAAGAAGCCAGCGGGTGCCTGGTCACTCACTATATGGGCTTCCCAAATGCCCCAAGGGAACACAATCTGAGGAGTGATTTGGGGAGGGGCAGGGATGACACACCCCTGGGACAGCAGGAGCTCAACCCTGGTGGGTGGAGGGAAACAGCTTGGAACCACTCACCCAGGGTGTGGACAGAGGTCTGTCAGCACCACTTGCTGTGGGTCCTAGTTAAAGCAGTGAAGTGCTTTAGTGCAGGCTGGTGGGCAGCAGCTGTGACCCCCACCCCATCCCAGGCCCCGTGAAGCCCCCAGTGTTGGGCAGTGTGGAGAGGGCCTTTGGGGCTGCTATCCACACCTCCTCTACGCCATCCAAGTCCATCCCGGGAGTTGATGCCTGGCTGCACTGGTTCCTGCCCTTACTGGATATCACCCTGCCTGTGTCCTCAGAGCCTGCTGCGCCCTGGCACGGGGGAACTTCATGGAAGGCTTGGTCACCCCCACTGTTGAGCAGGCTGATGAGCGAGTCTCCCCATCCAGGGATTGCATCTGGCCAGAAGGGGTGCTGATGTGTCCCGAAGGACTCTGCAGCATCCACAGATGGCGTCCTTAGGTTGAGGTCTCAGAAGATGCTCTGGGAGTTCCCCTTGAGACAAGCCTGCTCAAAGGGCCGCCCACTGGCCTCCCTTTATGCAGCCCCCAGTCCATCTGGTGTAGAGCCCCCAAAGGGAGGGGACCCAGTGATCACCCCTCAGCAGATGGAGGCATGAACCCTGACCCCACCTGCCCTGTGAGTGCCTGGTCCTAGTGACTCACCCCCTTGGGCTGATTGACAGGGAACCCCATTAAACAACAGAGACTCCCGGCCGCCCACTCCTATGTAGCCACTGTGTCACAAATGGCGTCAGCATCCAGTCAGCCCCCACCCAGAAAGCCATGCTGGGTGCCCCCACAGGCCGCCTGGAGTCCTTCGTCCCTCCTTGCTCCCTCCTCCCCACCCATCACGGTCCCTGACCCCACAGCCTCCCTGTCCCTGGCCCTTCTCTCTCCAGACCCCCAACCCATCAGATCTCCTAAGGAGCTGCTCTGATTGTGCCAACCTGCTCCAGGGGCTCCAGGGACCCATCCTCACCGAGGGACAAACCCAGCAGTAGCTCCTACCCGTTCCTCCAGACTTGTCTCCTGGGATATCCTCCCATTCACTGTCACCGCTGTGGGCTAACATCTACTCATCTTTTAAAACTTACTTAGGCAATTAGCTGGGGGTGGTAGCGCACGTCTATAGTCCCAGCTGCTCAGGAGGCTGAGGCAGGAGGATCACTTGAGCCCAGGAATTTGAGGCTGCAGTGAGCTGTGATTGTGCCACTGTGCTCTACACTCCAGCTTGGACAACAGAGTGAAATCCTGACTCAAAAAATAATAATAATACACTTAGGCACTACCTCCTCCAGGAAGCCTCCCCAACTCCCTCTGCCCCAGCTCGAAGGAGGACCTGAGCTGAACTTCCTGGGGGCCCTGTGCCCTCTTTTACTGCTTTGACCTCACCTTCCAGGACAGCCCCATGCTCACTGGATGGTGGCAGGGTTCAGGCTGAGCTCCTCTCCTGTATACCTGGGGTAGCACCCATGGTGAACTTCCTTATCCATGCACCTTGGGCCTGTCTGTAAGTGCTTCTAGGATTAGATATCTGAAAGTGCAATTGCTTTATCTAAAGGTCCACAGATCTTGGCCGAGCACGGTGTCTCACACCTGTAATTTCAGCACTCTGAGAGGCGGAGATGAGAAGTTTGCTTGAGTCCAGGGGTCGAGACCAGCCTGGGCAACTTGGTGAGACCTCATCTCTACAATAAATCAAAAAATTAGCTGGGAGTGGTGGCACATGCCTGTAGTTCCAGCTACTTGGAAGAATGAGGTGGAAGGATTGCCTGAGCCCAGCAGTTTGAGGCTGCGGTAGCCGTGAGCATGTCACTGCACGCCAACCTGGACGACAGAGTGAGATTTTAACTCAAAAAAAAAAGGTATGCAGATCTTATTTCTTCATAGATGTGGCCAAATTTTCTTCCAAAAAGCCTGTAGCCATTGTATCATCCACCAACACACGGGAGCTCCCCTTCCCCATTGCTCCCATCAGCCTCCCATCAGTCTCCCGCTCGCCAGTCCGAGGGAGGAAGATTCTATTGCCTTCTCCTGTGCTCCCCCGTGGACTGGCGAGGTAGGCCATCTTTTCTCATGTTCCCTGGCCCTCTGGGTTTCTGCTCTTATGAATCAACCTTTCACATTTGCCCACTTTCAATTGGGTTGTTTGCCTTTTCCTTACTGATGTATTTACTTTATTCAGTCATTCATTCATTTGTTAGTCAGGGTCTCACTCTGTCACCCAGACTGGAGTCTAGTGGCATGATCATGACCCACCGCAACCTCGACCTCCTGGGCTCAGGCAATCCTCCCACCTCAGCCTCTTGAGTAGCTGGGATTACAGGCATGAGCCACTGCACCCAGCCTTGCCTTTTCCTTGATTTGTAAAAAATCTCGATATATTCTGATTCTCAATCTTTACATATTTTGTTTGTATTTCTATCCTGTTTTTGGTGTCTTTTATTGTAAAATGTTAAAATCCTTTTTTTTTTTTTTTTGAGTTTGAGTCTCAACTCTGTCACCCATACTGGAGTGCAGTGGCCGCTCCCGGCCACCGCAACCTCGACCTGCTGGGCTCTGGCGATCCTTCCGCCTCAGCCTTCCAAGTAGCTGGAACTACAGGCACGCGCTACCATGCCCAGATAATTTTTGATTTATTGTAGAGATGGGGTCTCGCCAAGTTGCCCAAGCGGGTCTCAAACCCACAGGCTCAGGCAATCCACTCACCTCAGCCACCCAAAGCACGGGATTACAGGCTGACAAATGTTAAAATTCTTATTTGTCATCAGAATTTTATGCCATTTGTATTTTGTGTATTATTTTGTGATTTCTCTACCTCAAAGCTATAAACATATTCTCCTACACATATTTTCCAAACACTTTTAGAAAAAAGTGCTGCCAGCGTGGTGGCTCAAACCTGTAATCCCAGCACTTTGGGAGGCCGAGGCAAGAGGATTGCCCAAGTCCAGGGGTTCGAGATCAGCCTGGGCAATTTGGTGAGAACTTGTCTCTACAATACATCAAAAAGGTAGCTGGGCATGGTGGTGTGCCCTGTAGTTCCAGCTACTTGGAAGCCTGAGGCGGAAGGATCGCCTGAGACCAGCAGGTGGAGGCTGCGGTGGCTGTGAGCTTGCCACTACACTCCAGCCTGGGTGACAGAGTGAGACTCTGACTCAGAAAAAAAGAAAAAAGTGCTTATGCCTAATGCTTTGATTCACCTGAAGCTTGTTCTTTTTCGTGGGGGTAGCAATCTGACACACTTATTTTCTCAGTGTGACAAACACTTCGAGGTCTTGTTGTTGAATAGTCTTGCTTTCTCCATTCTTTTGAAATTTCCCTTTATCGTATGCTAACTTCCCTTTAAGCATGGACCTCTTTCTGGACTCTGGTCTGTTCCATGGATCCATTTATCTGTGTATTCTAAGCCAGAACCATGGTTTCTGCTATTCCTGCTTCGTAGTTTGATAACTAATAGGGAAACCTCCCTCAGCATTCTTTGTTTCAAAATTTTGTTTTTTGTTATTCTTACATATTTTCTCTTCCAGAATAGTTACAAATCCTGGCAGAGACTGTGTTTGAAATGGAATTTGCACAACAATGGAAGGAAATTGGCTTTTTTACAATATTGCATTCTCTCATTTCAGGAACATACGTATCTCTCATTTATTCTGGCCTTGTATGCCCTCTAGAAAAATGTTATGATTTTCTTAAATAGGCTATATACATTTTCTTCTTTTTTTTTTTGAGTTGGAGTCTCACTCAGTCACCCAGACTGGAGTGCAGTGGCCGCTCCCGGCCACCGCAGCCTCAACCTGCTGGGCTCTGGTGATCCTTCCGCCTCAGCCCTCCAAGTAGCTGGAACTACAGGTGCGCGCTACCACGCCCAGCTAATTTTTTATTTATTGTAGAGATGAAGTCTCACCAAGTTGCCCAGGCGAGTCTCAAACCCGCGGGCTCAGGCAATCCACTCACCTCAGCCTCCCAAAGTGCTGGGATTACAGGCTGAGCCACCAAGCCCAGCTCTTTTTTTTTGTTTGAGTTGGAGTCTCACTGTCACCCAGACTGGAATGCAGTGGCCACTCCCGGCCACTGCAGCCTTGACCTGTTGGGCTCCGGCAATCCTTCCGCCT
Organism: Carlito syrichta; assembly: GCF_000164805.1. NCBI lineage: Eukaryota > Metazoa > Chordata > Mammalia > Primates > Tarsiidae > Carlito > Carlito syrichta. The sequence goes on along the minus strand of NW_007258074.1, from coordinate 51,619 downwards.
CAGCTTCCAAGTAGCAGGAACTACAGGCGTGTGCTTCCACACCCAACTAATTTTTTTGATGTATTGTAGAGATGAGGTCTTGCCAAGTTGCCCAGGCGGGTCTCAAACCCGCGGGCTCAGGCAGTCCACTCATCTCAGCCTCCCAAAAGCGCGGGATTACAGGCTGAGCCACCAAGCCCGGCTACATTTTCTTCTTAAGGCAACTACATTTTAGAGTTTGTATTGCTGTTATGTGCAGGATTTTTTTTTTTTTTAAGTCGAAGTCTCATTCTGTCGCCTAGGCTGGAGTATAGTGGCATGCTCACAGCCACAGCAGTCTCGACCTGCTGGGCTCCGGCGATCCTTCTGCCTCAGCCTTCCAAGTAGCTGGAACCATAGGCATGTACCACCACCACACCTGGCTACTTTTTTGATTTATTGTTGAGATGAGGTCTCATCATGTTGCTCAGGCTGGTCTCAAACCCCTGAGTTCAGGAAATCCTCTTGTTTCTGCCTGGGATTACAGGCGTGAGCCACCACTCCTGGCAGGATTTTTTTGCTATGACATTTTCTAATTGGTTATGGCTGATGTTAGGACAGGTTTTGATTTTTGGTGTTGATCTTGTCATGATAACCTTATTAAATTATCTTTAAGTGATAATAGTTTACTTACTATTTTCTATCCTGCTTAATTCTATATGACAATACAGACATATTATTTTTCAGCATAATTTTTTCTTTTTTTTTTTGAGTTGGAGTCTCACTCTGTCGCCCAGACTGGAGTGCAGTAGCCACTCCCGGCCACCGCAGCCTCAACCTGCTGGGCTCCGGCGATCCTTCTGCCTCAGCCTTCCGAGTAGCCGGAATTACAGGCATGTGCTACCACGACCGGCTGAAATTTTTTTTTTTAATTGTAGAGATGAGGTCTCGCTGCCCAGGCGCAGGTCTCGAACCCGCGGGCTCAGGCAATCCACTCACCTCAGCCTCCCAAAGGCGCGGGATTACAGGCTGAGCTTCAGCATAATTTTTAATGACTACATAACATTTTATCACATGAAGGCAACCAGATTTATATAACAGTTTCTTATTGTTGAGCACATATATTTTTAACCTAATTTAGGGGATTAGGAAAAGCAGTATAATCATCATCCTTGTAGCTAAATCTTTCCTCACAGCAGCAATCATTGTTTTAGAGTAAGTCAGAACTTGGCAAATTACAGTCCTCATGAGCCAAATGCAGCAGGCTGTTTTTGTAAATAAAGTTTTATGGCCAGGCTCAGTGGCTCAGCCTGTAATCCCGCGCCTTTAAAATCAGCCGGGCGTGGTAGCGCATGCCTGTAATTCCGGCTACTTGGAAGGCTGAGGTGGAAGGATCACCGGAGCCCAGTAGGTTGAGGCTGCAGTGGCTGGGAGCGGCCACTGCATTCCGGTCTGGGCAACAGAGTGAGACTCCAACTCAAAAAAAAAAAAAAAAAAAGTTTTATGGAACACACCCATACCAGTTTGTTCACATCTTGTCTGTGGCTATTTTCACACAAAATGACTGAGTTGAATAGTTGACACAGAGGCTGTATGGACAATTGCTAAGCCTGAAATATCTTCTGTCTACCCTTTGCAGAAAAAAAAATTGTCAACCTCCAGGGTAAATTTGGATAAGTGGACACTGTTTTATCAAAAGGATGCAAAATGTTAAATCTAATAATACGTTTGTCAAATTCCTTTCCAGGAATCCCATCAGGATTGCATCAGATTCCTGCTGTCCTTTTGATACTGGTGCTGCTGATTTCTCAAATCCTTTACATTTGAGAGGCTAAATTTAGAACTGTTCTTTTGGATTATATGTTTTTTTTTTTTAACTTCTTAAAGTATATTTTTTGCTCATTAAGAGTTTTTTCTTGCCAGGCACAGTGATTCACACCATAATCCCACCACTTTGGGAGGCTAAGGTGGGAGTATCACTTGAGCTCAGGATTTCAAGACCAGCCCAGGCAACATAGGGAGACCTTGTCTCTACCAAAAAAAAAAAAAATGTTAGCCAAGTACAGTGGCATGTGCCTGTAGTCCCAGCTACTCGGGAGACTGAGGCAAGAGGATTGCCAGGACCTGAGAGTTCAAGGCTGTAGTGAGCTGTGATCGTGCCACTGCACTCTAGCCTGGGCAACAGAGGGAGACCTTGTCTCAAAACAACCAAAAAACAGTTCTTTCTTTATGAATTGCCTGTCCACATTCTTCACCCTGGCTTCTATGACTATGTTTACTTTTATTGATTTTTTTTAAAGAACTAGAAATATTAACTTTCTGTCATACATCACAAATTTTGTTCAGCTTGTCATTTATTTATAACTTTGCTCGTGACAGCAATTGTTTAAAAAGTGTGTATTGCCCATTCATCCATCTCGCCCTTCATGGCTTCAGCCTTTGACATAGTGCTTAGGGAGGCTTTCCCACCCAAGATAGTGAAACTACTCTATTTTATTTGAATATATTTAGTTTTCCTATTTCAAACTGTAATCCAGCTGGGCTCGGTGGCTCAACCTGTAATCCCGTACCTTCGGAGGCTGAGGTGAGTGGATTGCCTGAGCCCGCGGGTTCAAGACCCGCCTGGGCAACTTGGCGAGACCTCATCTCTACAATAAATCAAGAAATCAACTGGGCATGGTAGCGCACACCTGTAGTTCCAGCTACTTGGAAGGATCCCCGGAGCCCAGCAGGTCGAGGCTGCGGTGGCCGGGAGCGGCCACTGCACTCTAGTCTGGGCAACAGAGTGAGACTCCAACTCAAAAAAAAACCAAAAAAAACTGTAATCCGTGGAACTAATTTTGACATCTAAAGTGGAGTAGGGATGAAGTCTTACCAAGTTGCCCAGGCTGGTCTCGAACCTGTAGGCTCAGGCAATCCTCTCACCTCGGCCTCCCAAAGTGCTGGGATTATAGGCATGAGTCACTGCACTTGGCCCTCTACTCATATTCAAATGGGACTTTTCCAAACTCCCATCTTACTCTTGCCAGTTCTTTTTTTTTTTTTTTTTGAGTCAGAGTCACACTCTGTCACCAAGCTGGAGGGCAGTGGCACGCTCCCGGCCACCGCAGCTTCAACCTGCTGGATTCAGGAGATCCTTCCGCCCCAGCCTTCCAAGTAGCCCAGCTAATTGATTTATTGTAGAGGTGAGGTCTTAACAAGTTGCCCAGGCTGGTCTTGAATCCCTGGACTCAGGCAATCCTCTCACCTTGGCCTCCCAAAGAGTTTGGCACGAGACACTGCACCCTGCTCATCTCGCCAGTTCTTAAAACTCTACCCTGTGCTTCCCTCCAGAACTGGCCTTCTTTTCTCCTTCAGCCGGAAGTTCCCAGCCCGCCCCTGCTTCATCTCCTGAAGTTCCCAGCCCGCCCCTGCTTCATCTCCTCTGTCCTGATGCAAGCGTTTCTAAAACCACTTATGACATGGCACTTTTAGGTTCTAAAAATACGTTTCCTGACAAACAATGCTGTGATTCAACCGAACTGGTGGAGGTGTGGGTGGGGGCCGGTGCTAGCACTGGCGTGGCTCAGGAGGGGGCTTCGCAGCTCGGGGAGGAGCCTTTCTGCTTATCTTTGGCCCTCGTATATTTGCCTGTGTGCCAACACCCACAAAATAAAAAGTAAATCCAAAAATAAAAAAATAATGTACTTATCCCAAGCCTCAGAGCTTCTGTAAGACTGTAAAGATCCTTGGCCGGGCATGGTGACTCATGCCTGTAATCCCGGCATTTTGGGAGGTCAATGCAGAAGGATTGCTTGAGCCCAGGAGTTCAAGGCCAGCCTGGGGAACATAGCAAGACCTCATCTTATAAAAAAAAAAAAAAGTTTTAACTGAGCATAGTGGTGTACACCTGTAGTCGGAAGAATCGCCTCAACCCAGGAAGTCAAGTTTGCAGTGAGCCGTGATCACACCACTACACTCCAACCTCAGCAGCAAAGCAAGACCCCAACTCAAATATATATATATCTCCTTGATTTGACTCTTTGGGAAGTAGCTCAACTCTGATTAAGCCAAAGTTGTCTTGGGACCCTTCTGTTTGCATCCTCACCCCGGTCAACCCTGGACCACCTAGCCCCTGCATCCTGCCCCTGGTCACCCTGGGCCGACAAATGCCACTTCCTAGGGCAGCCCTGTGGGCCATCCCCTGCTCACCCCAACCCTGAGGCCCATGTTCACACAGATCCTCAGAACCAAGAGTTGCCGAGTCAGAACTTGATAAAACTTTGGGGGGTGTCTGCTTACATCCCATCCCACCTTTTTAAAGCTGAGAAGAAGGGGGGAGTTATGCTTTTATTACCCTGGAGGACATTACCCGCTTTCATATCTAACTTTGCAGTGTTACTCAACATTCTTTCTTCCTCTGATGGTCCACACTGTGGTCACTTCTAATCCCCTCTGAACTGGCTATCCCTGCCTGCTGGGTCCCTCATTTGTGAGTCAGGTAAATGTTTGAAACAGTTAGCTGTGGGAAACATATACAACCACAGAGGACAGATGTTACTCATCAGAAACAGCATGGTGCCGGGTGCAGTGGCTCACACCTGTAATCCCAGCATTTTGGGAGGCCGAGACAAGAGGATTGCCTGAGCCCAAGTGTTCGAGACCAGCCTGGGCAACTTGGCAAGACCTCGTCTCTACAATAAATCAAACAATTAGCTGGACGTGTGGCACACACCTGTGATTCCAGCTAA
>NW_007258074.1:31220-46911 GCF_000164805.1 Carlito syrichta | reverse complement strand
GGAGCGGCCACTGCACTCCAGTCTGGGTGACAGAGTGAGACTCCAACTCAAAAAAGGAAAGAAAGAAACTTCATGATCTAAACCAGTGGTTCTCAACCCTGGCTGCACATTGGAACCACATAAGAGCTTTCAAAAAATACTGATGTCTGAGTTCCACCTCCTAGATTCTCATTTAATTAGTCTGGGGCAGAGTCCAGCCATGTGTTTATAAAATCTCCCCAGGTAATTCTAATGCACGTTCAAGTCTGAAAAGTAAGTGTCTAACCCGGGAGTTCTCAGACTTTTGCTGCATGTGAGAATTATCTGGGAGCCTGGCAGATTCCTTATGCCCAGTTTATCCCTCAGACCAGAATCCCCCTGGGTGGGCCCAGGCAACTCTATGAAGCCATGACCTCTGGCCAGCTCAAGTCCACACTTCTTTCCCTGAGGATGGGATGCCGATGCTTGGAGGGGAAATGACCAGTGCTGGGCAGAGCGTGTGTGCTCCGCGAGTGTTGGCAGCCCTTCCCGCGTGGCCTCTGGGGGAGGGGCTGGAACTCAGGGCCCTGGCACGAGGCGCCTGCCATGCCCCGCAGAACACGTTGCCTGGATGCTCGCTCACAGGAGGCAGCATTCTTGCAGTCCAGTGAGCCATGGCTTTGCTTTTCCAGAGTGAGAGGCCCCTCAAGGGCCCACGGGGACTCCGGGTTGGCAGGGCGGGAGGCACTTCATGCACTGGAATCTGCCCATGTCCTCACCTGCCACCACGGAACCTTCTAGGGGCTCAGGCTCCTGCCACAGAAAGCACCAGAATGGGGAGTTGGATCACTTTTACTAAACAAAGGCCTAGGAAGTGGGTTTTTTCTCCAACTTTTTATTTGAATATTTTCAGCTTTCAGAAAAATTTAAGAGCAGAAAAATCATTATTCATAGATCTCCTCCACTTAGATTTATCAACTGGTAACATGTTGCTAAACTTACTTTCTCTGCGTGTGTGTGTGTGTGTGTGTGTGTGTGTGTGTGTATACACTCTCTATTATGTTTTTTGCTGGACCGTTTAAGAGTTAGTTGGCTGGGTGCGTTGGCTCATGCTTGTAATTGCCTGAGCTCAGGGGTTCAAGGCCAGCCTGGGCAATTTGGCAAGACCCCGTTTCTACAATAAATCAAAACAATTAGCTGGACGTTGTGGCACTCACCTGTAGTTCCAGCTACTGGGAAGGCTGAGGCAGAAGGACTGCCTGAGTCCAGCACATCAAGGTTGCGGTAGCCATAGGCATGCCACTGTACTCTAGCTTGGGCAACAGAGTGAGACTCCAACACACACGCGCGCGCGCGCGCACACACACACACACACACACACACAACCAGCTTGGGCAACTTGACGAGACCTCATCTCTATGATAAATCAAAAAATTAGCTGGGCATGGTGGCGTGTGCCTGTAATTCCAGCTACTTGGAAGGCTGAGGCAGAGGGATCACCTAAGCCCAGCAGGTCGAGGCTGCAGTGGCAGTGAGTGTTCCACTGCACTCCAGCCTGGGCAACAGTGAGACCCCTACTCAAAAAAATAAAAGAAAAGTTAGTTGCAGACATTGTAACACTTCATCTTTAAATACTTGACCATTCCTAAGCACAGGACATGCTTCCACGTAACGACACTATAGTTATCTCTTGCAGGAAATTTAACACTGACACAGTATGTGATTTACTGTCAACTCTATATTCAAGTTTTCCCAGCAGTATTTTTATAGCTTTTGTTTTTGATCTCAGATCTAATCCAGGATGACACAGTACATTTAGTTGCCATATCTCTTTAGAGTCCTCTAATCTAAAAGAGTTCGCTAGCTTGTTTTTTTTCTTCCCTCCTAATGACGTTGACCTTTTTAGAAATTTCAGGCCAGTTGCTCTGAAGAATATCCTTCAATTTGGATTTGCCTTTATTGATTTTGTAGTCCTTTGGGGGCACTGCAACTTAAATTTAAAATCCAAATAAAACAGGGTGGGGAGGAGGGGGGCCAGGAGGTGAGTTCTTCAGCTCCGAAACGCACTGGAAGTGCCTGTGCCTGGCGCCCACACAACGGGCCTCTGTTTCCCCAGCTGAAACAGGGTCCAAATACTCCTTACAGCCTGTGTCTATTCTAGCATGAGGGGAGAAATAGATGCTGTGTAGTCTGTGTGCAGCTGAGCAGCCACCCCCAGAATCTCCCAAATTGGCAGAAAGCTGACCGGGCGCAGTGACTCAAGTCTGTAATCTCAGCACTTTGGGAGGCTGAGGCGAGAGGATTGCCTGAGCTCAGGGATTCAAGACCAGCCTGGGCAACTTGGCAAGACCTCGTCTCTACAATAAGTCAAAAAATAAGCTGGGTGTGGTGGCACACGGCTGTTGTTCCAACTACTTGGAAGACTGAGGCGGAAGGATCGCCTGAGCCCAGCAGGTCGAGGGTGCAGTAGCTGTGAGCACGCCTCTGCACTCCAGCTTGGGTGACAGAGTGATACTCCAACTCAAAAAATTTTTTTAAAAAGCCAAATTGGGAGGAGACAGAGGCCTCAGTGCTTGCATCTTCAGGAACATGCCAGGGCCATGTGAACGTCAGACTAACATCTCCATCCTCTTTGGGCCAAGATGGATGTCTCTCTCTCTCCTGAGAGGACCAATCTCAAGAGAAAACTATGAAACCAAGCCAGTGACAAGACCCTTGAGGGTGGGACGTGTCTCTTGGAGAATTCTCTGAGACAACACCAGGAGGCGATCTCAGCCCCTCAGATTCTATGGATGGTGCTTCTCCAGGTACCCAGGCCTGAGAGAGATCTGGCCTCATGCCAGGGCACCAGGGAACATCTTCCTGGGTCATCAGTCCCTGGAAGAATGGGGGGAAGCATTGTCTAACATTAAAATAAACCTGGAACTTAATAAACATGCATTTTAAAGGTCAGAAGGAAGCTGGGCATGGTGGCACGCACCCATAATCCTGCTACAAAGGAGGATCACTTGAGCCCAGCCTGGACAGCATAGCAAGTCCCTGACTCTAAAAATAAAGTAAAATAAAGAAGGAAGACTTTTACCATAGTTCTACTTCGGAGGCTGCTCTTTCGAGTCCCACTTCTACTGTGGACCCATTCCCACCTTCTGCTGGGGACCACTTTCTATGAGGTATTACTATTATGGCTATTTTCTTGTAAAAAAAAAAAAACGAACATAATGTTCATTTTAATAACGAAACTGGTCTTGGCTCAAGAGGGAGGGAACATGAGGATATCTGACCCTGGATGGCAAGGACTGGGGTTGGGCTCCAGGGGCACGTTCCAGGGTGATGTGATGTTGCCTCCTCTCACGCTGGCCTCAGGGAGGCTTGGTCAAGCCCCCTTTGTCTGGGGCTACCCTGAGCCTGCAAGAAGCCCTTTCGGCCTGACCCTCATCAAGCACTGCCAGTCCTCACCCAGCATGCTGGGATTCCTGCAAAGAACCAGGTTTGAGTCAAGCAGGCTGAGTGTGAATTCTGCTCGACCACTTCCTGTGTGTCATTGAGCAAGTGGCTTCCCCCCTCTGAGCCTTCTTCATTCCTACGTGTGTAAAATTGAAGAGCTTTGGTGTCCTGGCAAGAATGAAACGTTTCCAGAGGTTCCTAAAGAGAATGCCGCCCCCGCCCCTGCCCCATACACGGTAGCTACGATTGTGGTCTTAGTACGACTCAGAACCCTTAGCGGAATCGTTCAGAACACAGGTGACAGAGAAGTCCCTCACCATTCCATCCTTAAGCCACTAGCCTGCCTCTGCCCGCACCCACACGCTCAGCTTCCTCCCAGGGTGGTGGGCACTCTGGCCTGTTCTGACAGAGGTCACCATCCCAACCCCTGTTACCAACTAGGGGACGCACCCCCACGAAAGGTCCCGTCACCTGCGATGCCAGCGCTGCGCTCTGCTGGATCCTTCTTGCTTCCAGAGCTGGACCCGACACGCTTCTTCTCCCCTGTCAGCATGGATTCCTTCCAAGCCTGTCTCACCTCCCTGTCTCTCCGCGGCCCTCCCAGTCACATCCCCCCAACCCCCATTCAGCAGAAATGCTTCTCGGGGTCCCCAGGAACTTCTGACTCATCGAATCCAACCATTGGTTTTCCATTCACACTTTAAAAATTATCATTTATTTATTTATTTTTGAGTTGGGAGTCTCACTCTGTCACCCAGGCTGGAATGAAGTGACACTCTCACAGCCACTCAGCCTCGACCTGCTAGGCTCAGGCAATCCTTCAGCTTCAGCCTTCCAAGTAGCTGGAAGTACAGGTGCATGCCACCACGCCAGGCTAATTTTTTGATGTATTGTAGAGATGAGGTCACCAAGTTGCCCAGGCTGGTCTCAAACCCCTGAACTCAGGCAATCCTCTTGCCTCCGCCTCCCAAAGTGCTGGGACTACAGGCATGAGCCACTGCACTGGCTAATTATTTTATTTTTAAGTGACTTATGATAACTGCACATAGTCATGGGTACACAGTGACATTTCCATATACGCAATGCATGCTGAGCAGATCAGGGTAATTAGCATATGCGTCATCTCCAACATTTATCATTTCTTTGTGTTGGGAACATTCAGTACCCTTCTTCTAGCTATCTGAAACTATACATTTTTGAGGCCAGGTGAGGTGGCTCACACTTGTAATCCCAACACTTTGGGAGGCTGAGACGGGAGGATCACTTGAGACCAGGAGTTTGAGACTAGCCCTGGCAACATAGCAAGGCCTCATCTCTACAAAAAATAAACAAAAAAAGTCTCATTTATTTGGGAGGCTGGGGCTGAAGGATCACCTGAGCCCAGGAGTTTGAGGCTGTGGTGAGCCATGATCATGTCACTGCACTCTAGCCTGGGTGACAGAGTGAGACCCTGACTTGCAAAAAAGAAAAAAAGGAGGGAAATTATATATTGTCAGCTACAGTCGTCCTACACTGGTACAGAACACTGGACCTTATTCCTCTTATCTAGCTGTAATACTGTATCCTTTAGTAAGTCTCAGCCAGGTGTGGTGGCTCATGCCTGTAATCCCATCACTTTGTGAGGCCGAGATAGGAGGATCACTTGAGGCTAGGAGTTCAAGACCAGCCAGGGCAACATAGCGAGACCCCCCCCACCTCTAAAATAAAAATAATTAGCTGGGCGTGGTGGGGTGCACCTGTAGTCCTAGCTATTCTAGAGGCTGAGGCAGGAGGATTGCTTGAGCCCAGGAGGTCAAGGCTGCAATGAGCTGTGATTACCCCTCTGCACTCCAGTCTTAGCAGCAGCATGAGACCTGTCTCTAGAACAACAAAATACCAAATTTTTTCCCTGCGCCCCTTCCCCCATCCTTCTCAGCCTCTAGCATCCCCTGCTCCATTCACATTTTACTGGAACCCAGGCAGCACCTGGCATGGCCAGCCTCTCCCTCCTAGGAAGGTCCTCCTCTTAGCTGGAGCTCCCTGCTACCCCTCAAGCTGCACCTCCTCAGGCTCCCCTCAAATGGCGGTGGGTCTCAGGTCTGTTGCCCAGCCCTCTCTTCCTTCCCTTCCTCCCTCCCCTGGTGAGCTGGTTGTTCGCATTACTCTGAGGGCTCAAGGAGTATTCCCCCCTCTGATTTCACCTCTGGCTCTGGGCTCTTCCATGGACCCACCTACAACCCCTGTGCATTTCAGACATGCCCCAGGCTAAGCTCCTGATCCCACTGACCCGCTCAGGCCCCAGAATGTTTCTCCAGGCTTCCCCGGCTCAGTAAACAGCCCCACCAGCTACTCCGACCAGGGATCTGGTTCATTCCTTTCACTCTTCCACATCCGGCCCAGCAGCAAGGCCTGTTGGTTTTACCTCCAACAAAGGTCCCCAGCAGCCGCTTCTCTTCTCTCCGCCCACCCCTTCCCCCACCAGAGCCTGACCCTGTCCCCGCACCGATGGCCTGCATCCTCTCTTGCCTTTCTGTGACACATACTCCATATGGCAGCAGCATGTTCCTTTACACCTGCTAGTCTCGTCCTGCCCTCCCTTGCTTAAGACCCTCCAGAGACTCATCACTGTACTCACAACAAAATCCTGAACGCTAACCTCTTGCCACGGCCTAGCATGCTTCACTCTTGCCTGAATCTTTGACCCCATCCCTCCTCACTGGCTTTTTTCAGTTCCTCAAACTCCTCAAGCTGGTTTCTGCCCCAGGGCCTTTGCCTGTCTTTGCCTCCACCCAGAACCCTCATTGCCCCAAAACTTTGCATGACTGCCTTGACACCATTCAAGTTTCAGCATGAATGTCACCTCCCCTGAGAAGCCTTCCCTGACCTCACCTCCCCTGAGAAGCCTTCCCTGACCTCCGCTCTCAAGGAACCCCATCACTGTCACAGTACCCTGCCCGTTTCCTTCAGAACATGCACTTGTTTGCCTCAATTTATTTATTTATTTATTTTTTGAGTCGGAGTCTCACTCTGTTGCCCAGGCTGGAGTACAGTAACATGTTCACGACCACCACAGCCTCAATCTGCTGGGTTCAGGTGATCCTTTTGCCTCAACCTTCCAAGTAGCTGGAACCATAGGCATGCGCCACTATGCCTGGTTAAATTTTTTTATTTATTGTAGAGACACGGTCTTGCCAAGTTTCCCAGGCTGGTCTCGAACCCCTGGGCTCAGGCAATCCTCTTGCCTTCACCTTCCAAAGTGCTAGAATTACAAGAGTGAGCCGTCATGCCCGGTTATTTCTATTTTTTACTGATATATCATAGAGGTACATATTTTGGGAATATTTGTGATATGTTGATACCTGTATACACGTGTGATGCTCAAATCAGGGCAATTGGAGTATCTATCACCTCAAACATTTATCTTTGTGTTGGGAACACTACAGTTCTCTTCTAGCTATTTTGAAATAGGCCATCAATTCTTTTTTTTTTTTTTGAGTTGGAGTCTCACTCTGTCAACCAGACTGGAGTGCAGTGGCTGCTCCCGGCCACCGCAGCCTCGACCTGCTGGGCTCTGGCAATCCTTCTGCCTCAGCCTTCTGAGTAGCCGGAACTACAGGCGCATGCTACCACACCCGGCTGAATTTTGATTTATTGTCGAGATGAGGTCTCGCCAAGTTGCCCAGGCGGGTCTCGAACCTGTGGGCTCAGGCAATCCACTCACCTCAGCCTCCCAAGGTGCAGGATTACAGGCTGAACCACCGAGCCTGGCTCATCAATTCTTATTAACTATAATTTCCCTTCTGCACTATTTTTCAAAAGTTATTTTATTTTAGATTAGGGGGTACACATGTGAGTTCGTTAGTTACATAGACATCATTGTGTAGTGGTGGGGATTGGGTCCCATTCCCCAGAGAGTGAACACTATGTCCCAGATCTATTGTACTGTTGAGTGCTAGGACTTTCTCCTTCTATTTGTGTTTTGCTTGTCACAGTCTTACTAGTCTACGCATGTCTTGTCTGTCTCCCCCGCTAGGCTGTCGGCTCCATGGGTCCAGGACTTTGCCTAACTCACTCACTACTGCACCTATAGCACAGTGCCTGGCACAGAGAAGCTGTCGGTGCATGTTTTTTGCACAAGTCTGGATAAACCTCAGACATGGAATGTCAACTCTGTGCCAAGGAGGAAGGGGCCCGCACCTAGGAATCCAGGCGCTCAGAGGCTATAAAAATCAAGCCCTGCTCCCAAGCTCTGGGGACTTGGAAAGGAGATGACTGGGTACTCTGAGACCCTCCAGCTGGGCTCTCAGACTTTCATGTGCGTGTTCAGCAGGTCTGGGTCGGCCTGAGAGGCTGCTTTTCTTTTTCTTGAGTTGGATTCTCACTCTGTCACCCAGGCTGGAGGGCAGTGGCACGCTCATGGGCACTGCAGCCTCTTCCTGCTGGGCTCAGGCAATGCTTCTGCTTCAGCCAAATAGCTGGAACTACAGGCATGTATCATCACACCCAGCTAATTTTTTGGTTTTTTGTAGAGACAAGGTCTTGTCATGTTGCTCAGGCTGGTCTCCAACTCCTGGGCTCAGGCAATTCTCTCGCCTCCGCCCCCCAAAGTGCTGGGATTACAGGCTTGAGCCACCGTGCCCAGCTGATAGTCTGCACTTCTAACCCCCTCCCAGAGGCAGCGTCTGCCTTTCCCTTAATGCCCTGGGAAGATGTGAAGGCCCAGAGAGTACCCTCCTGTCTCCTCACTCCCTCCTCCCTCCCTTCTCCCTCCTCCTGCCTGCAAGTGTTGTTTCTAGCAGTGCCTGTCACCTCCGCCTGTGCTGAGGCCTGCTAGGTTTCTGTCTCCACATTTCCGCTGCCATGATAGACAAGACAGATTCTCTGCCAGGAACTGTGCTCAGCCACTTGCTTCTGTCACAGCTCTTTTTCTCTCTGTTCTCCTCTTGTTCAGGCAGATTTGGGGAGGGGGGGGCGCAGCTGCAGGAAGTTGGTGGGCTCCCCGCCCCCGGGCAGGACAGGACAGCTGACCTGGTGGGGAATTGGGAGGCGATGCTGGAGACCTTGCTGAGAGGTTCCCTAGCTTTGGTTTTGGGAGTCGGCAGATGTAGGCCCACCTGACCAGCTCTGGAAGCAAAGGGCTAACTTAAATTTGGGAAGAGCATGGGCTTCGGGGTCTAAGGGTCCTGGGTTTGAATCCTGGTCCTTGCCACATACTAGTTTAGGTCACCCTGAGGAAGGTACTTAACCCTGGGTCAAGGTACTACTTAACCCTGAGCAAGGTGCTTAACCCTGAGCAAGGTTCTTCCTAACCCTGAGCAAGGTACTTAATTTCTCTGAACCTCATTTCCTCACCTGCTAAATGGAGGCTGTAACTGTCTTCCAGAATTATTGAAAACATGAAAAATGAGACAGCATGGAAATCACCCAGCACAGTGTCTAGAAAATGCTGGAAAGTCTCAAGGCTTACCAACATAGATTGTAAGACTATGATGGTCCATCCAGTACCTTTTGCCCTGGGGTGGTGACCAGGTGTTGATGCAAGGCCTAAGCCCCAGGCCTCCTCCCACACCTGCATCCTGCAACCTGTTGTGACTGGCAGGTCTTGTACTCACTAGGAAGCTCAGCAGATACTCTTCATTGGGTTCAGATTCCTCTTCCTGGGACAGGAGAGGGGGACACCTTTACAAGTGGAAATGAATTATCCTTTGTGAAGGGAAACATATGTCCCACTTTCAGACACATGGGGATGGGAAAGAGCTCCCCGAGTCAGAGTCAGGGTCTCACTCTGTATCACCCCAAATATGCCACTTTTGCAGACAGGTTATTTTGAGCGAAAGGCAGTTGAGAAACAGCAGACAGAGTGAGACCACGAACTCAAAACTTGTTGTTTTTTTTTTCCTGATGACTGTGAATTGTTTACAATAAAAGACACATTCACTATGTGCCTGGACTAATAAAACAAAAAATAGCCTGTACAGAGACGAGAGGTTCATAATTAAATGGATAGGTAGATTGTGATGACTGGCCAGTCTCATTAGCTCTGTTTTCTTTCTCTTTTTTTTTTTCTTTTTAGTTAGAGTCTCATTCTGTCGCCCAGGCTGGAGTGCAGTGTCACACTCACAGCCACCACACCCTCAACCTGCTGGGCTCAGGCGATCCTTCTGCCTCAGCCTTCCAAGTAGCTGGAACTACAGGCATGTACCACCACGCCCGGCTAATTTTTTGATTTATTGTAAAGATGAGGTCTCACCAAGTTGCCCAGGCTGGTCTCAAACCCTTGGGTTTAGGCAATCCCCTCGCCTCCATCTCCCAAAGTGCTGGGCTTACAGGCATGAGCCACCACACCTGGTTCATTAGCTCTGTTTTCTAACCATCAAGACGAAACAGGGAAAGCAGGGAGTTGGTTATGCTGCAATCCTTATCCGATAAAAGAAGGATATCCTTTCATCAGGAAGCACATCTTTGGGTGTATTTGGGGCATATCTTGACCCCCTCCAAGTTCCTTCCTCAGTCCCTCCCTCAGCTCCTGCCTTGTGCACAGAGGTACCTTGCTGAGTCTGCTAGACCTGGGTCTCCTTTGCCTACAGGGGCAGGGGAGCTGGGAATCTGCTTTGCTCTGATCATGTGACTTTACAACCAGCATTTCAAAACAGCGGCCTTCCTCACACCCAGGCCTGGGCTTCTTCCTCCTGCATGACTTGCAACATTCTTTGAGAGACATCTTATTCCAGGCTGAAGGGACCCCTGAGTTGGGTGGCAGGCAGACCGCATGTCAGAACTCCTAACTGCTGTGGGGACCCTCAGCTTGGTGGCCTTCAGGGCTCCAGAGGAAGCTGTGCTCCCTTCCCCTCCCCCAGCTCACCCCTGACCTTCCAGGCAGAAACTGGGCTCTGACAGGTGACACCAGAGAAAGTCAGTCGTCCTTAGACCCCACCAACCCCATTCCTTTCGAGTTTCCGTCCTCTACCTGATACCAAGTTCCACAGTCAAAGCACTGTTTCATCTCACCTCCCCCAGCCTCTCTGCTCTGTTGTTTTGTTTCATGCCTGAGGCTCCGTGTAAGGCAGCCGCTCACCGCGCAGTGCACGCAGCTATCTTCAGATTGCCACCTAAACCTTGGATCCCAGTCCTCATTGCTTGCACTCTTCCACTCAAAACATTGTTCTTAGGATTTTGCACCAAAAAAGCAATCCTTCCTGAAGAAACAATATCTTTCTTCCATCGGATGATGAAAATTCTAGCATAACCAACTCCCTGCTTTCTCTGTTTTGCATTTGTAGCTAGAAAACAGAACTAATGAGAGTGGTGAATCAATAAAATCTTTTTTTAAAATTTCTTGTTGAGTTGGGGTCCCACCCTGTGAACCAGGCTGGAGCGCAGTGGTATGATCCTGGCTCATTGCAGCCTTGACTTCTGGGCTCAAGCGATCCTCCCTCCTCAGCCCTCCCTAAGAGCTGAGACTCCGGGCATATGCAACCATGCCCAGCTAATTTTAAAATTTTTTTTGTAGAGATGAGATCTCACTATGTTGCCCAGTCTGGTCTCGAACTTCTGGGCTCAAGCAGTCCTCCCACCTCAGCCTCCCAAAACGCTGGGATTACAGGCATGAGCCACCACACCCAGCCAAATCAGTAAAATCTACCTTTCCATTTAATTATGTAACTCTTTTTTCTGTGTAGGTTATTTTTATTTTATTAGTCCATCTGTGACTGTGTCTTTTATTGTAAATAATTTCAAGCTGTCAGGAAAAAAAAAGGAATTCTGATTTAGTAAGGAGAGACTTTATTCGAAAGGATTATTCCAAGGGGTGGGGATGGAGGTGAGGCAGGGACTGTTATGAAGGGGGTGGGCTAGTTGCCATCAGGAGAGGGTACTGATTGTGGAATCTGCCCCCTCTCCAGGGCTAAGCAGAAAGGGGATTTCCTTTATGGGCAGGAGCAGACAAAGCTGGGAAGAACCAGGGAGCAGGGTGGAGGAAAGGGTGGCATAGTCCCAAGAGGCTTTACCCCAGGCCAGCCTGGTCCCTGGAGGACTCAGGGAAAGGTGGGCCAAGTTCACAGAACTGGAAGGAAGAGAGAAACTTAACCCATGTGGTTAATAAGCCTTGTGTTCAGCTAAAGAATGGGCATTGGAGGTTTGTGGGCGTGGGTTCCAGGCTGTGCTTTCTCCAGGGGCAGGACCAGCTTCATGGGCCGGTCTGCCCTGCCCTGGGCCTCCTCCAAATCTGTTTGTTGATTGACTGACTGAGGGCCTTTCTGGAGTCAGAAGCTCATCCTTCCAGGTGTGAGCAGGTCACACTCCCCCTCTCCCCAGGGGACCCCAGCTCTGGGCTGAAACCCTGTGCCCCCTCCCTCTCCCTGAGGGGGTTCCAATGCTGCCCTTCCCTCCCCCTCCTCCAGGGGGTGCCTAACTCCTGGAAACATTGCCCCTTCTCCCACCCAGGCCATCCTAGAACTGCCTCCCCTTTCCCAGGACATGGGACCTCCTTCAGGTGACCCCACCCCCCTCCTATTGTCCAATCCTCTATTTCTATGCCTCTGTGTGCACACATTTTCTCTCTCTGTCTCTCTTCCTCTGTCTCCATCTCTGCCCTCGACTTTCTCTCTCACCCTGCCCTCTCCACTTGGTCTCTTTATCTCTCTCCATCCGTCAGCCCCATCTCTCTCTGTCTCTGTTCCGGTATCTTCAGCCTTAACACAAGGCCCCAAATCTCATGAGAGCCAGGCAGAGGGCTGAGTGGGGAGGGACAGACGGAGAGTCCTCCTGCAAGGCACTCATCCTTGTCTCCTTCAACACCTCACCCCCCACCTTGGTACTGGTATGCCCATTTGACTGACGAGGAAAGTGAGGCTCAAACAACAGTCATGTCACTTGTTTGAAGACTCAGGGCTACAGTGCGCAGAGCCAGGATTTTCGCCTGCACCTGCCTGACCCAGATACCTCAGGCTGCCAGCTCTGGGTCCCCTTCCTCTATGGCTCCTCAGGGTTCTCAGGCCTCTCCTCATGCTCCCTACCCCACGTGGGAGGAAGAACCAGAGGCCTCATTGCCCTGAGGGTTTGCATAGCTTCAGAGCTACTCACCCAGAGCAGCTGTATTGCTGCAGGACAATTTTGTTTGTTTGTTTGGGGTTGGAGTTTCACTCTGTCACCCAGGCTGGAGTGCAGTGGCATGCATACAGCCAACGCTCGACCTGCTGGGCTCAGGCAATCCTTTCACCTCAGCCTTCCAAGTAGCTGGAACTACAGGCAGGTACCACCATGTCCTGCTAATTTTTTGATTTATTGTAGAGATGAGGTCTCACCAAATTGCCCAGGCTGGTCTTGAACCTGTGGGCTCAGGCAATCCTCTCACCTTGCCCTTCCAAAGTACTGGGATTATAGGTGTGAGCCACACCACCCTACCAAGGACAATTTTTTTCTTTTTTGTTTTTATGTTTTAGAGACAAGGTCTAGTCTTGCTGTATTGCCCAGGCTGCAACGCAGCAGTGTCATAGCTCATTGCAGCCTCGAACTCCTGGACTCAAAGGATTCTCCTGCCTCAGCCTCCCAAGCAGCTGGAATTATAGGCCTGAGGCACCTAACCTGAATACTTTTATTTTTATTTTATTTTATTTTATTTTATTTTTGAGTTGGAGTCTCACTCGGTCACCTCGCCTGCTGGGCTCCAGCGATCCTTCCGTCTCAGCCTTCCAAGTAGCCAGAATTACAGGCATGTGCTACCACGCCCGGCTGATTTTTTGATTTATCGTAGAGATGAGGTCTCGCTGCCCAGGCAGGTCTCGAACCCGCAGGCTCAGGCAATCCACTCACCTCAGCCTCCCAAAGGCGCGGGATTACAGGCTGAGCCACCGAGCCTGGCTTATTTTTATTTTTTTGCAGAGACTAGGTCTTACTGTGTTGCCCAGGCTGGAGTGCAGTGTCACAATCACAGCTCACCGCAGCCTTGACCTCCTAGGCTCAAGCGAGCCTTCTGCCTCCGTCTCCTGCGTAGCTGCGACTATATGTGCACGTCACCACACTGGGCTAATTCTTTTTTATTTTTTGTAGAGACAAGGTCTCACTATGTTGCCTAGGCTGGTCTCGAACCCCTGGACTCAAGCCGTCCTCCGGCCTCAGCCTCCCAAAGTGTTAGGCTTACAGGCGTGAGCCATGGCAGGACAGCAATCCCCTCAGTACCACGGGAGCTGGGGTGAGGCAGGGAGCAGGGCAGGAGGCAGGATTCCTTAGCCTGTCCCCACTTGCTTTTGGAGGCTCAAAGGTGGGCTCTGACCTGGGCACAGAAGGCTCTAAAACGTAAGCCCTCAGGTTCACTGGCAGAGCCAGGTGGCCCTGAGCCAGCCAGCATGGGGCTGTTCTGGGATCTTCTTCAGAAAGGGCCTCCTCAGCCCAGGAACCTGGGAGGGCATCAAGGAAGGATGGGCCGGCTGGCTGCAGGGCTTCTGGGCCCACGTGCTCCTCTGGGCCCAGCGGGGAGGGGGAGGCGGCTTGCCAACTTCCTTTGCTCTTGGCACCCTTCGGACTGGCCTGTGGGTAGCCCAGGGCGTGGGGTGAAATGCGTTCAGGGCGTCGCTGCCACTTCCTCCCCAAGAGGAAACAGGAGTGGGCCCTGTGGTAACAGTGTGGGGTTGGGCTGTTACCCAGGGAGCCGAAGGCTGTGGCCATGCACACAGTCTGGTCCCTCTGTCTATTAGCCAGGGTCGCTGTGCTACACAACCCCCAGGGGTGCTATTCTCGTTGCAGTCTATGGGACTTGCGGAGTGCACAGCCATGTGGTCATCCGCGTCCCAGCCCTCACTTATCATGGTTCACTGTTGCAACAGCCTCTTTGCTGACTTCCTGTGTCTAGTCTGTCCCCTCCAGTGTTGCCTGCACCCGCCCCTCTGTGTCACCTCTCCAGTCCCACCCTCCTCCAAGCGCCTTCTCCCCTCGGCCAACTGTCAAAGGAGTCTACAAGTACCCTCAGTTTTGCAGGGGCCATGGGAATCGACTCCTGGCTCTGAGACGGATGAGCTGTGTGGTCTTGGGCAAGTCACTCAGCCTCTCTGAAACCCTACACTGTTCCCACTTATTCTCAGTTATGAAATGGGCCCACCAGGTTGTAGGTCTCCTTATCACTAGATTCCGAACTTCAGGAGGCCACAGGCTGTTTCTCCTTCATCTTTGTGCCCCAGAGGAGTGTTTTATGAATAACCAAGTCAAAGTCTCTCTGACCGAAACCCTTCCGCAGCCTCCCTGCTCACACTTGCTGCGCTCACTCAGGACTTTCCAGACACTGCCGTTTCCTCTCCTGGCATTCCTCCTCTGTCTCTGACCGCTCAATCCCAGAAGCCTTTTCCAGCCTTCTCCCCGGCAGAAGCAACCCTTCCTCATCCCTCCTACCTTTCTCCCCCCTTGGCCCCTCCCCTGTGGTCCTACACACCTCTGCCTGGCAGTGGGGGGTTGTGTCCTAGAGGAGCCCTTCTGCTGTTCAAGGCTGGGACTTACCGAGAGCGCCTGTGAAGCCTGGGGCAGGGCAGGGCTCAGGGCAGAAGGAAACTGGGGTGACCGCAGGGCTCTTTCCTACCTTCCAGGCACTCTCTGCCCTCTCAGGTGTCCCTTCACAGAGGGAAGAAGCCAAGTGAGGGTCAGCCTGCCACCTTCCCGGGCACAGGCCCACAATGGGCTGGGATAAGCCAATTTGCTAAGGCCTGACGGGAGGGTGGGAACTGCAAGGTGAGGCTTTGGGGTCCCTTGAAAAGTAAGTCTTTGGCCTGGAGGAGAAGCAGGCACCTTGGAATCCTGGGCTGGATGCCTTGGTTCTCTGGTCTCTCTGCTGTTTAAAAAATAAAGTGCAGGCCAAGGGTGGTGGCTCACACCCATAATCCCAGTACTTTGGGAAGCTGCTGAAGGCAGGAGGATTGGCTAAGCCCAGGGGTTCAAGACCAACCCGGGTAACAGAGTGGGACCTCGTCTGTAAAATAAATGAAAAAGTCAGCCGGGCATGGTGGCACATGCCTGTGGTTCCAGCTACCTGGAAGGCTGAGGTGGCAGGATCGCCTGAGCCCAGCAGGTCAAGGCCGCGGTGGCCTTGAGCATGCCACTGACCTCCAGCCATGGAGGCAGAGTGAGACCCCGACTCAAAAGATGAAAATAAATACACCCAGATGAGTGGATTGCCTGAGGCTGCGGGTTTGAGACCAGTCCAGACAACCTGACGAAACCTCATCTCTACAACAAAATAAAATCAAAAAATTAGCCGGGCATGGTAGCGCGCGCCTGTAGTTCCGGCTACTTGGAAGGCTGAGGCGGAAGGATCGCCGGAGCCCAGCAG
>NW_007258074.1:29607-31200 GCF_000164805.1 Carlito syrichta | reverse complement strand
TCGAGGCTGCGGTGGCCGGGAGCGGCCACTGCACTCCAGTCTGGCGACAGAGTGAGACTCGAACTCAAAAAATAATAATAACAACAAAGTAAAATAAATAAAGTGCATTCCGAAGGGCATCTTTTTTTGTCAAAAATAAAAGCAAAGTGTATCTAAAACATGTAATTCACGACCTGACCGGAGCCAAGCCTTCTGTCAGTGTCTGTGGGGGAGGAGGCGGTGTAGATTCACCATCGGAGCACAGACTTCAGCGTCAGGAAGACCTGGGTCTGCATGACCTGGGTCTGCATCACGGCTGGGCCCTTTCTGAGGAGACGGCGGCACGTCTCTGAACCTCAGTTTCCTTGTCTGTGAAATGGGCACGACCCTGATGTCCCCCTCAGTTTCGTTGTGAGGAGTCAGGAGATCAAGGAGAAGCTGCTGGCATAAGTCAGGATGAGTTGGAGCCTGGCAGCCCGACAGCGACAGCGCACTGGAAACGTCGTGGCTGTAAATATTACCACTTGGTTTCCATTTGCTGGCAAAGAACCATGTATTTCTTGGACCTCTTCATTCTCTCCCGCCTTTCATGACTAGTGGGAGCGGGTGGCTTTCCCTCTGGGACTGTTTTTTCACAAACACAAAGTTGTGTGCGTACTTTTTTTTTTTTTTAGAGACAGGGTCTCCCTCCGTCACCCAGCTGGAGTGCAGTGGTGTGGTCATAGCTCCCTGCAGCCTCAAACTCCTGGACTCTAGTCCTCCTCCCACCTCAGCCTCCCAAGCAGCTGGGACTGCAGGCGCATGCCACCATGCCTGGCTGTGTATGTGTTTTTATCACTTCACACGAGGCTAGTAAGAAATGATGGTGTGCTGTAAACCCTGGCTGGCTCGCGTGCCAAACACCGCCCACCCATAGCCCCCCTTCCACAGACTCCTCACTCATAGACCTCCACAGCTCCTGCCCTGACCATGGACCCCTTCCACCATCTATAGACCCCTACTCATAACTCCTGCAGCCCATCACGCCCACCCGTAGCTCCCACCACCTCCACACTCCCATTCCTAACTCCCCCCAGCCTCACAGCCCCACCTGTCCAATAAATGCCTTAAGGCTGTGGGCAACAGGTGCAGGCCAGGCAGCAAAGCCCCTCCCCAGCAAAGCCTGCACCTAGCCTTTGACTCAGACATCTTCGCTGGCCACACCTCCATCTGCCCCACAGAACCCTCGGCAGTCCCTGAAGTGCACAACTAAGAACCGCCACCATGATCCAGGCACTTACTGAGCTCTTAGCTTTGCACCAAGCACTACCCTAAGCTCTCATGACCAGAGATGCACAGTTTCCTCGGTGCAAGTCCTTCTCAGAGCTTTAATACACCAGCACCCCTTGGGCCCATCCAAGAGGGCAATGCCAGTATGCAGCGTTTGTAGACACACTTGGCCGGGAACCCCTTCTTCCCTCTGGAGCATACTTAGGAACATTCTTGGTCCTAGCCACTCCTGGTGTGGTCCAGGTACTTGTGCATGTGTCACCTGGGGCTGGTTAGAAATGTAAAATCGCCGGGCTCAGCCTGTCATCCCGCGCCTTTGGGAGGCTGAGGTGAGTGGATTGCCTG
>NW_007258074.1:23187-29286 GCF_000164805.1 Carlito syrichta | reverse complement strand
TCCCAGTCTGGACGACAGAGTGAGACTCCAACTCAAAAAAAAAAAAAAAATAGAAATGCAAAATCAGGAGGCTGAGGTGAGTGGATTGCCTGAGCCCACAGGTTCGAGACCCGCCTGGGCAACTTGGTGAGACCTCATCTCTACAATAAATCAAAAAATTAGGCAGGTGTGGTAGCGCGCCTGTAGTTCCAGCTACTTGGAAGGCTGAGGCAGAAGGATCGCTGGAGCCCAACAGGTCGAGGCTGCGGTGGCCGGGAGCAGCCACTGCACTCCAGTCTGGGTGACAGAGTGAGACTCCAACTCAAAAAAAAAAAAAGAGAAATGCAAAATAGAAACCTGTTTCTATTGAACGAGAATCTGCATCTTAACATCTCAACGTCTCACGTGTTGGGCGCAGTGGCTCACACTTGTAATCCAAGCACTTTGTGAGGCTGAGGCACGAGGATTGCTTGAGCCCAGGAGTTTGAGACTAGCCTGGGCAACATAGCAAGACCCTGTCTCTACAAAAAGAAAAAATTAGCTGGACGTGGTGGTGCCTGCCTGTAGTCCCAGCTCCTCAGGAGGCTGAGGCCTGAGCCCAATAGGTCAAGACGAGCCTGGGCAACATCGTGAGACCCTGTCTCTACAAAAAATTAAAACAAAAACATTCCACGTGACTTATTCATGTGCTCATTAAAGTATGAGACATGCTTTCATAGACCACTGGACTTGGCCACATATGGGAATCATCTGGAGCACTTTAAAAAAATATAAATGTCCGGGTCCTACCCCCAAATTCTGATAAATTGCTCGGAAGTTTGACCTGGTCATTCAAAGTTTGAAAAGCTCAGCTGGTCACAGTGGCTTACACCTGTAATTTTAGCACTTTGGGAGACAGAGGCTAGAGGATTGCCTGAGCTCAAGGGTTCAAGATCAGTCTGGGCAACGTAGCAAGACCTCATCTCTACAATAAATTAAAAAATTAGCTGGGCATGGTGGTGCATGCCTGTGGTTCCAGCTACTTGGAAGACTAAGGAAAAATCGCCTGAGCCTAGCAGGTCGAGGCTGCGGTGGCCGTGAGTGTGTCACTGCACTCCAGCCTGGATGACAGAGTGAGACTGACTCAAAAAAAAAAAAAAAAAACTCCCAGGTGACACATGCAGCCAGTTGCCTGGATGGGGGAACATTCGATAAGGGCCAACTGGACATTTGCAGGGAGGCATTTAAAGTTTGGAACAGCCCCAGTGAGCCACAGCGAGGAGGAGGAACTGTCCTGGGGTCCCATAGCTGCTGGCTACAGAGCCTGAGCCAGGACTCGGTTTCCTAGCACCAATCCCTCTCCCCATCTGAGTTCCCAGAGCCGAGCTGCTCCCCTCACACCGTCTTCTTGAACATTCTCTGTCCTGACCCTAAGCCTCTGCTCTGGTCCTCAGACAAGAGCCTAGCTTGGGTTCCCATCATGAGACCACCTCTGCACTTGTGTTGCCAGCTCAGGGCTCCCACAGGCAGGCCCCGACGCCAGCAGAGCTTAAGGCAGCAGAATGGGGAGGCGTCAACATGGTAGGATTCCCTTTAGGTAAAGAGCAGGTGAGGCAGCTCCGCTCCATGGAGAGCAAGGGACTCCAGGTGGGTGTGGCTCTGAGTCTGGGCCTGCCTCCCATGGCCCCTTAAGCCTCTCGAGGCTCAGTTCCTCTACTTGCAAACTGGGCACCACAGTAGCCTCCTGCTATAGGTTGGCATGTGGACTGAATAAGATGGCGGAGTCCCGAAGTACCCTGGCACCTGGTGGGCACTGGATCAGAGTTAGCTGGGCTCCTCAAGGGTTCCTCATCTCAGGCCCTCCCTCCCCAGCTAGAGGCCACCAGTCAGTCATTGCCTCTCCCACAGTGGCTTCTCCTCCATGCCCGACCCGCAGTTGCCGTGCGGGACCAGGGCTGCGCGTCAGTGTGGGAGGCCCAGCTCCCTAGGGCTGATCAGGCAGGAGAGATTGGCCTGGCCAACGGTTGGTTGCACCCTTCCCACCTGGGCCCCGTCATGATGGAGCAGCTGTTCCTGCCATGGTTGCTTTATTTTTATTCCTCTCCCTGGATGCCCAGAATCAAAGGGAAACATCTCTGCCACCTCATGACAGAGAGCAGAGAGAATTGGGCAGGGTGGGGGCCGGGTATTCTCAGTCAGGGCTGAGGCAGAGTCAAGTCAGTGGGGGCCGGTTGGGGTGACGTTCTTTTTGTTTCTTTGTTTGTTTGTTTGTTTTTTGAGTTGGAGTCTCACTCCGTCGCCCAGACTGGAGTGCAGTGGCCGCTCCCGGCCACCGCAGCCTCGACCTGCTGGTCTCCGGCTATCCTTCTGCTCAGCCTTCCAAGTAGCTGGAACTACAGGCGTGAACTATCATGCCCGGCTAATTTTTTTGATTTTATTGTAGAGATGAGGCCTCACCAAGTTGCCTAGGTGGGTCTCAAACCCACGGGCTCAGGCAATCCCAAAGTGCTGGGATTACAGGCTGAGCCACCGAGTGTTTTTGACTCAGAGTCTTACTCTGTCACCCAGGCTAGAGTGCAGTGGCTTGATTCATGGCCACCACAGCCTCAACCTGCTGAGCTCAGGCGATCCTTCCACCTCAGCCTTCCAAGTAGCTGGAACCACAGGTGCACACCACCACACCCGGCTGACTTATTTATTTATTTATTATAGAGACTAGGCCTAAACATGCTGCTCAGGCTGGTGTCGAACCCCTGAGCTCAGGTAATCCCCTGGCCTCCGCCTCTCAAAGTGTTGGGATTACAGGTGTGAGCCACTGTGCTCAGTGGTTGGGGTGACTTTCATCTTCCAGGTGGGGAAACTGAGGTTGCAGAGGGCCTGGGACTTCCCCACAGCCATGCTGGGGCCAGGCCGGAACCTGGTTCCCCTGGCTCCAGGACTGTAGTCTTCCCTGCCTCCTGTGGAAGGAATCAAGGCTGGTGCTCCAGTGTCCTCACCCCCACCATGTTAGAGGCAGACTCCCAGGGTCTCAGGATCCAGGTGGGCCTGGGAGCTGCATCCTTTGCCAGCTCACCTGCCTGAGGTTCCACTGTCCCTGTGTGGACTCTCCCATTGTTCCCACAGCCTCAAGCCTGTGCGCTGGGCCTTTCTCCTTCAATCCTGCATGAAAATGTGCCATTTGAGAATACCAGCTCCTGCCAGGCATGGTGGTGTCTGATAATCCCAGCTACTCAGGAGTCAAATGCGGAAGGGTTGCTTGAGCCCAGAAGTTCTGGGCTGTAGTGTGCTGCACTGATTGGGTGTCCCTACTATGTTCGGCATCGATACAGTGACCCCCTGGAGTGAGATACCACCAGGTTGTCAGAGAAGGGACCAACCAGTCCGGGAAACACAGTCAGTAAAATTCCCTTGCCGATCAGTAGTGGGATCACACTTATGAATAGCCATTGCCCTCCAACCTGGACAACATAACAAGACCCCACCTCTTTGGAAAAAAAACAAAAAGAAGCCAGGCACGGTGGCTCATGACTAATCTCAGCACTTGGGGAGGCCGCGGTGAGAGGATTGCCCAGGGATTGAGATCAGCCCAAGCAACTTGGGGAGACCTCGTATCTACAATAAATTTTAAAAATTAGGCAGGCATGGTGGAAGGCACCTGTGGTTCCAGCTACCTGGAAGGCTGAGGCAGAAGGACCACCTGAGCCCCACAGGTCGAGGCTGTGGTGGCCGTGAGTGTGCCACTGCACTCCAGCCTGGGTGACAGAGTGAGACTCTGACTCAAAAAAAAAAAAAAAGAGAGAGAGAGAGTGAGTGAATCCCAGTCCCTGGCTAACCTACTTTCCTTTTCAGCATCACTTATCTGATGTAGCCACCGCAGAGGGTCCCAGGTGAAGCAGTTAGAGACAGTGTCTTGTCATGGTTAAATACATGCACCCTGGACTTAGGCAACCTGGGGTCGATTTCTGCATCTGCCACTTCTAGTCCTATGACCTCAATGTGTTTTTTCCCCTCTTGGTGCCTTTGCTTCCTCACCTGGAGGATGAGCATGGCGACACCTCCCTCCTAAGATGTTCTGAGGACTGAATGAGTGAGAACAAATACAGCACTTGGGTGAGCGTCTGGCACTTGGTAAGTGCTATCTAAATCATGCCATCTTACAGGCTGAGAAAGACGTCCTTCCTGGAGAATGATGTCCCAGACTGCGAGACTGAGTAGTGGAGTTGGCCAGGCTGCTGCCCTTGTCCCACATAACGCCCACTCGGGTGTCTCCCATCTGCCCACCCACCTGGCTGGCCACAGTGCTGCTGGAAGCCTATAGCCTGGCGAGGACAGACCCTCCCCACCCTCCAGTCACTCTGGGGTTAGGGCAGATTCCCCATCCCAGTAGCCAGGAAGGCAGCGTCCACGGAAACCAGGTGGCCACACACAGCAGGGCAGCTCCACTTCCTGTGGCCTCAAAGTTCTTACTGAGGACAAGACCGCTGAGGGTGCTGCCACCCCCAGTCTCAAAAGCTCAATTTTTTTTTTTTTTGAGTTGGAGTCTCACTCTATTGCCCAGACTGGAGTGCAGTGGCTGCTTCCGGCCACCGCAGCCTCAACCTGCTGGGCTCCGGCGATCCTTCCGCCTCAGCCTTCCAAGTAGCCGGAATTACAGGCATGTGATACCACGCCTGGCTGATTTTTTGATTTATTGTAGAGATGAGGTCTCGCTGCCCAGGTGGGTCTCGAACCCGCGGGCTCAGGCAATTCACTCACCTCAGCCTCCCAAAGGTGCGGGATTACAGGCTGAGCCACCAAGCCCAGCAAAAGCTCAATTTGTATACCCAAAGCTTATTTCCATTTTTCTGGTAGGATGTACACTTAGAATTTCTGAATTTTGGTCTAAGGGGATGTTTTCAGACATGGGCTCTCCTGGTTCTTGGGGGCAACAAGGCCACTTTCTTGTCTGGGGAAGAAAACAGAGTTCAGGCCAGGTGTCCTCACATGCAGCATCTCCATCTGGCTTTCGAGTATCCAGCTGTTTCTTCTCGGCACTCCCCTTCCGCACCCCTGCCCCAGGCTCTCTCTCGGATTCGGTTCTCTACTCTGAGTGGTTCTGATGCTAAGTTTGGCCCAGGGACACAGCAGGAAGTCTGTGTCCCCACTCACCCTCCGCCTCAGAATGCGGCTTTGTAGTACCTGCCCAGGTTGCTCTGAGGACTGAGGGCCTGAGTGAGGCCATTCAAGCCCTTGGAGGCCCGGCCCAGGGCCTGGCACACACAGGCCGCTTCTCACACGCCCGCCCCTCCATCTCAGTGGCTGGGAGATGGCAGCTCCAGGCTCGGGCTCTTTCTCTTCTTTCATGCCTGCTGAGATAGAATCTGCCCTGAGCCCGAGGCCCATTCTAATGAAGGTAACTGAATGCCCTAGCAGCCGAAGCTGGCCCTTTGCGTAACAATCAGGGGAGGGCCCGCCCTTGCGCACAGCCTGCCAGCCCTTGTTTGCCCTAGCCTGGTATTAGAGGCAACTGGGCCCTGCAGCCCAAGGGGGGGCCAGGAAGGGGAAGGGGCCGGAGAGCAGGTTTATTTGGGGTGAGCTGCGCTGGTCCATTGGGGCTTGCGCTTGGTGCCTACGGAGCTGGAAAGGCAAACAATGGATGTGGGTCATGAGGGAGTGGGGAAGCGGGGAGACGGTCAGATTTAGCAGGACTCTGATGCCAAGGAGCTGGTGCTCAGGGCTCGGCTGTGCACTTGGGACCCTTCTGCTCAGAGCCTTTCGTTCCCTCCTTCCCTCCCACGCAGCTCAGACCCCCACACAGCTGCAAAGCTGTCCTTGGGCAGACACATGCCTTCACCATCCTGGGCTCCTTTCTCTAGATTCAGAAGTACTGCAGCAGAGGAGAGAGGACTTTGCAGGGGCCCAGTGTGGTGGCTCATGCCTATAATCTCAACACTTTGGGAGACCGAGGCAGGAGGATCACTTGAGACCAAGAATTTGAGACCACCCTGGGCAATATAGTGAGACCCTAACTCTATAAGAGTTTGTTTTTTGTTTTTTGTTTTTGAGTTGGAGTCTCACTCTGTCACCCAGACTGGAGTGCAGTGGAGTGCAGTAGCCACTCCCGGCCACTGCAGCCTCGACCTGCTGGGTTCTGGCGATCCT
>NW_007258074.1:21253-22536 GCF_000164805.1 Carlito syrichta | reverse complement strand
TGCCTGGGTGGGTCTCGAACCCACAGGCTCAGGCAATCCACTCACCTCAGCCTCCCAAAGTGTGGATTACAGGCTGAGCCACCGAGCCTGGCTATAAGAGGTTTTTAAAAATTAGCTGAGTATGGTGGCATGCACCTGTCATCCTAGCTACTCCGGAGACTGAGGTGGGAGGATCACTTGAGCCCAGGAGTTTGAGGCTCTGATGAGCCATGATCATACCACTTCACTATAGATCAACACCTTGCCTCAAAAAAAAAAAAAATAGCCGGGCTCGGTGGCTCAGCCTCTAATCCTGCGCCTTTGGGACGCTGAGGTGAGTGGATTGCCTGAGCCCGCGGGTTCGAGACCCGCCTGGGCAGCGAGACCTCATCTCTACAATAAGTCAAAAAATCAGCTGGGTGTGGTAGCGCATGCCTGTAATTTCGGCTACTCAGAAGGCTGAGACGGAAGGATCGCTGGAGCCCAGCAGGTTGAGGCTGCGGTGGCCGGGAGCGGCCACTGCACTCCAGTCTGGGCGACAGAGTGAGACTCCAACTCAAAAATATAAAATAAAATAAAATAAAAAAGAGAGAGGGTTTTGGAGATCATCCAAAATCTTTGGGCAATTTGCTTAATTATTCTGAGCCTCAGCTTTCTCATCTGTGAAGGGGAAGAACAATGCATACTCTAGTGGCTCCAGGCTGTGTGAGGCCTGAAGCTCTTACAGTGTGTTGATCCCTTGTTAAGGTAAAGACTCTTAACATAATCCAACTTGTGCAAAGTTTATCAAACACTTGACCCTGTGAACAAATGGGCCCCTCTTGAGCATGTTAAGCTCTATTAGCTTTGCAGTACACAGGCGTGTACATACCTGTCAGGTGGGCCTATGAAGGGTTAAACAGGCTCATATTTGTCGAGCTCCGAGAACATTTCCTGGCACAGAGGAAGCCACTTGTAAGTGTCAGCTTTCATTCTGGTTGCCTTCAGGGCTGCTCTGCTCATCAGATGTGTGCAGAGTTGCCCATGTGCCACCAATTAGCATGGACAGGTGCGGTGACTCGACACACTGGGTCGTTCCCTCCCCTCATGTCCTCCCACGGCTAGGCAGCTCTGTTAAGAGGAAGCGAGGTGTGACTTTGATTTGGGATGGAAGGCCTCTCTGAGGTGCTGCAAGAGTGGGAAAAAGACTGAGCGTGGCGACTCCCGCCTATAATTCCAGCACTTTGGGAGGCCGAGGTGAGAGGATTGCCTGAGCCCAGGAGTTTGAGACCAGCCTGGGCAACTTGGCGAGACCTCATCTCTAC
>NW_007258074.1:19642-20913 GCF_000164805.1 Carlito syrichta | reverse complement strand
GGGAGCGGCCACTGCACTCCAGTCTGAGCAACAGAGTGAGACTCCAACTCAAAAAAAAGAAAGTGAGAAAGGATTCTTACTGCTCTAGTTTCTGCCTTGCTCTTGCTCTTTGCAAGTTCCTCCGTAAGGCAGTCTGGCATGGTGACATTGATAGCAACGCAAATATTTCAAAGTCTGACTGAAAGCTGAGCAATTATTACCCTCCTGGATCCACTTGACAGCTCTGAGATGAGAACATGGAGACCAGACGGAAGTGGCTCTACCTGAGCGGCCCGGGCACCCTGTGATGGGGCTGGGATGGAAGCCCCCCGGTCCCCCTCCCCGACCACCCTACAGCCCTTCCCGATCCACCAGGACTGACTCAGAGGCAGGGGTGCCTTCTCAGAGAGCCTGTGGTCCAATCTGCTCCCTCTCACTGAGGGAGAGGAGGAAGCTGAGAGCCTGAGCATCACTGCTTCTGGGACCTATCGCCACGTCTTCTGCCCACCACTGGCAAAGTGGTTGTGACCTCCCTGGGTCAGCCGAGTTCGAGAACAGCCTCCCATTCTCAGGAAGGCGTACCATGGCCCTCATGTACTGCATTGAGGGCGCAGCCACACAGACCCGGCCCCCATGGCTGTAACCACCCACCCTCCCCAGGCATTCCAGTCTACCCAGTTGGTTCACCTGTTCCTGGGAGGGTGACTGATGCTCGCGCGGCTACTCGTTGCCCCGGAGGCCTGGCAGTGCTCACGGGAGAGATACAAAATGCTCTCAAGCCACAAAGACAAAGGTCAGAGTTCAAAAAGCAAGTAGGGAAGAGGAGAAGTCCAAATACTGGGTCCAGAAAACCCCAGTTGGGGGAGAAGCTTACTCTGGGCTTCCCAGCAGTCCTGGCAGAGGGGAGTGTGTGATCTGCAGTTCTTATGACCCAAGGGCAGGAAGCAGGTGCCCAGCAGATAGGCAGGGGCGGGGCAAGACAGGGACGAGCGCCCCTTAGACCTGCCATGTGCCACCCGCTCTGCCAGGTGCTCGAAACCGGCTACTGAGGGGGCCTCTTGGCAGCCTTGTGTGGTAGGTGCTTTTATCCCCATTTCACAGGTGTGAGCACTGCACTCAGAGAGGCACGTGAGTGTGTGAGGGGTCTTTTCCCTACGTCTGGCAGGAGTTCCTGGGGAGGGTCACTAGGAGAGGAGACTGTGGGCCGCATAGTTGATGGGGTTTTCTATAGAAGCTTTATTTTTTATTTTTTTATTTTTTTGAGTTGGAGTCTCACTCTGTCGCCCAGACTG
>NW_007258074.1:15487-19298 GCF_000164805.1 Carlito syrichta | reverse complement strand
GTCTCGAACCCGCGGGCTCTGGCAATCCACTCACCTCAGCCTCCCAAACGCGCGGGATTACAGGCTGAGCCACCAAGCCCGGCTTATTTTTTTAAATCAACTTTATTGTGTTTGTTTTTTTAGACACGCAGTCTCTCGCTCTCTCAAGCCATCCTCCCCACTCAGCCTCCAGAGTAGCTAGGACTGCAGGAGTGTGCTGCTGCACCCACCGGTTTTTTTAAAAAGATTTTTTGTAGAGACAGGGTCTTGTTATGTTGCCCTGGCTGGTCTTGAACTCTTGGCCTTAAGCGATCCTCCCACCATAACCTCCTGCCTCCCAAAGTGCGAGGATGAACCACTACACCTGGCCAATTGAATTGTTTTTAAATACAGAAACTTTTCATATCAGCCCTTGGGAAAAGCTGAAGTGAAGTTTTTCAAATCATATGATAAAAGTACATCTGAAAAATGGGAGTTTTTTTTTTTTAAAGTATCCAGGATTATATTTGGTCACATAACTCAGGATTATATCTGGCCATGTGCTAGAGTAGTAAAAACAATGTGTATATGTGTCTATATACATATCCATAATATACATATATACTGTGCGTGTGTGTATGTCACAGGAACTAGGTACTTAGAGTCAAGCCACCGACAATATTGTGAGAAAGATATGTTATCCCCATTTCACAGATAACAGAACTAAGTGAGGCTCAGCTGTTAAGTAGGGTACCTGAGGCCACCTGGCTGGTAGGTGGTGGAGCCCAGCTGCAGAGTCAGGTACCTTGCGGTGGAGAGAGGTACCGTGTCCTCAGCCCTCCCCAAGCAGCTGGAGGTACTGGTGACCATCTGGGTGAGGACAGAAGCAGCTCCTCCAGCCCCAGAGCCCGTGTGAAGATGAATGTCCCCAACTGCTTCTGCCCTGCTGGAGCCTGGCACTCAAGCTGGTGGTGAGCCCTGCAGGGTGGACTGGGCCTTGTGTCCAAAGCAGGGAGCCCCATTAAGTGGTGGGGGGCTCAGTTTGAGCCCCTAGATGCCGAGTTAGGAGCAGGAAGAGGCCACTCACCTGAGGTCTGCTCCCTAGGCCTTGGCATAAAGAACCACAGTGCAGGCCGCATAGGGAAGCTCCAGCTGTCTGCAGTGCTGGGCACCTGGGGAGAGGGTTAGGGGAGCCAGGACAGCCGGCAGCCACACCAGCTCTTGCCAGTGAGTCTCGGCACTCTCCATAAAGGAGACTCCACCATGGTCCCCATGACCAGCCCAGGATGAAGCCCAGCCGGGCACCAGGGACACTCCTGCCCGTGGAAGAGAAGGTCCCTTCCCTCAGAGAACTTGGGTTCTGGGAGGAGAAGGCAAGACGACAAACAGGCAAGTAATTCAGTAACACAAGTGCTGGTAGAGATGAGCATGTAGGGAAGAGGGAAAGCCCAAGATAACAAGGCAGAGTGAAGGGACGAGAGTGATAGTAGGACTGGTCTCTCTCAGGAAGTATCGTGAGCCACGTGTGACAGCAGTGAGGGATGGAGGTGAGGGTGGAAGGAGAAGAGTGAGGGCTGAAACGCCGAGGTGGAAAAAACTTGGCTGTTAGAACTGGCAAGAGTGGGAGGATTGTTGGAAGCCAGGAGTTTGAGACCAGCCTGGGCAACATAGCGAGAGCCTGTCTCTACAAAAAAATAAAAAATAAAAAAAGAATCTGCAGGCAGGCTGCTGTGGCTGAGTGATGGGGAGGGGGAATGGAAGGAGGACCTAGGCAGAGACGCTTGAGATCACAGGTGAGGAGTTGGGGTGTGTTCTAGGTGTCATGGTGGCCAGGCATGAAGTGCGGACTTTCAGCTGGGAAGTGACAAGACCTGCTTGGTGTTTTGAAGAGATCCCTGTGGCTTGTGCAGGAAGACAGTGCTGGAATCAGGAAGAGCAGTCAGGTGGCTGCGTCTGTCCAGGGTAGAGAAGGTGGCAGCTTGGTCAGTGGGGTGGCAGGTGGTGAGAGGCGGTGGGCCTGGCCAGAGCTGACAGGACCCTCTGGTGTGGTGGAAGAGAGTCATTAGGGCGGTCCCCAGGTTCTCACCTGAGCATCTGTGTGCGCATCGGTGCCATTAATTCAGCTAGGCAGCACAGTTAACTTGAGATGTCCACGGTACATTTAGTGGATACCATCTGCTCACTGTGGTGTGGGTCCATGTCCCCCTTAGGCCCAAGGCCCTCATGCTCCTGCTTGCTGGAAGTGTTGGCTGCAGCAGATCCTCCCCAGGGGCCTGGGGTGAGGGGCTGCCTTGTCCAAGATTACAGACCCTTCCTGGGACAGCCAGCATCTCGAGACTGGTCCACGTAGCGGCACAGGGTTTTGCTCCTGGCTTCGTTCTGGGGCGGCTTTGAAGGGCTGTTTATTCTGGGACAGCTCTGAAAGGCTGTTCTGGCTCCAGGGCCCCTGGGGGGCAGCCAAGGCCCATGGTGGTTACAGCAAAGTCCACTCTCCCTCCGTCCCATCCTGCGTCCCCTGTGCTCTCACAGTCTGAACCCTAGCATGCCCCCACCACGGGCCACTGAAGTGGTACTCAGGAGCTCGGGAAGGGGGGCCAGGCTAGGCATACACCAACGGGCATGGGTATCGATGTTGGTGATATACAGGCTCAAGCCGGGCTCGGTGGCTCAGCCTGTAATCCCTCGCTTGGGGAGGCTGAGGTGAGTGGATTGCCTGAGCCCGCGGGTTCGAGACCCGCCTGGGCAACTTGGCCAGACCTCATCTCTACAATAAATCAAAAATTACCTGGGCGTGGTAGTGCACGCCTGTAGTTCCAGCTACTTGGAAGGCTGAAGAGGAAGGATCGCCTGAGCCCAGCGGGTCGAGGCTGCGGTGGCCGGGAGCGGCCACTGCACTCCAAGTCTCAGCGACAGAGTGAGACTCCAACTCAAAAAAAAAAAGATATACAGGCTCATGAGACCCACGCCCAAGAAAGAAGACAAGCACAGGACATGCCAGCCTCAAGAGCTGAGGACGAGGCAGGCAGCCAGCCACAGAAACATGGCAGAGGTCCCCGGGGCCCAGTAAGAGAGCATTTAAGGAGAGATTCTGCAAGGACTGTTCAGGTAAGATGAGGGCCCTCGCTGCTCTAGTCATTCATTCCCATCACTGTGTTGTTCAGGAAGGGTAAGTAGAGATTTAAATTGTTTTTTTTGTCAGGGTCTTGCTATGTGGGTCTCAAACTCCTGGCCTCAAGCGATCCTCCCACCTCAGCCTCTTAAAGTGCTGGGATTACAAACAGGGAGGAATTTTTAAAGCCGGGGCATAATTTGCTGAGATGAACCAGTAGAGAAGGAGAAGCCAGTGGTACAGAAGGTGCCGTAGGGGAGATCGCAGAAGCAAGGAACCTTGGGTGAGGGGGGTCCAGGGCCCAGAGAGAAGGGTCCCTCTGTGAACAACACACCTATCGAGAGGAAGGCAGAGCTGAGGAACCTGTATAGGTCGGTGTGTAGACCTGGTGGGGGAACAGGAAGAGACCCTTCTGGTGGCTTCTGTTGATTAGCGTGGTCATCAGCTGGGAGTGAGCAGTGGGAAGGCGTGCTGGAGGGAGAGGATGAGAAGGAAGACCAGCCAGCCTGCAGGGCTCCTGCTGGCGGATGGCACAGGTGTGACTCAGAGATGGCTCTGGGCTTCATCAGACGGAAAAGGCACAGGGAAAGGCATTCCAAGCAGAGAGAACAGCACGCTGTCCAGATGCGGTGTATTCCGCAAGTAGTGGGAGTGACAATAAGAATATTTCTTAGTCAGGCTCCGTGGCTCAGCCTGTAATCCCGTGCCTTTGGGAGGCTGAGGTGAGTGGATTGCCTGAGCCCG
>NW_007258074.1:13192-15331 GCF_000164805.1 Carlito syrichta | reverse complement strand
AGCCGGAGCCCAGCAGGCGAGGCTGCGGTGACTGGGAGTGGCCACTGCACTCCAGTCTGGGCAACAGAGTGAGACTCCAACTCAAAAAAAAGAAAAAAGAATATTTCTCGAACGATTGTTCTGCAAAGTGTCTTCATGTATTATGTCATTTAATAAGCCACCTGTAGCCCTCAACAACCCTGTGACACAGATACAGCTGATCCTCATTACCTGCACATTCTGTATGTGCAGATTTGCCTGCTTGTCACCAACTTGTAACCACACCGTCGACACTCACAGAGCTTTCATGGTCACTTGCAAACACGCTCGGGGTGGGGAGGATTGGAGTGGCCCAACGTGCATGTTCCCAGCTGAGGTCAGACAAGGCGACATGCGGCCCTCTTGTTCCAGCTCTCATATTGTCAACACACATCCTCTTCGCGGTCTACTTGGCACCCGGTTTTCTGAACTTTTGTGTTTTTTGTTGGTGATTTTGCCAGTTACAATGGCCCCCAAGTGCTGTCTAGTGTTCCTGCATGCGTGAAGGCTGCGCTGTGCCTTGTGGAGAAAACTGCGTGTTGGAGAAGCTTCCCTCATGTGTGAGTTGTAGTGTGAATTTAGTGTTAAAGAGTCCATAATGTATGTAAAATAAGGGTTTTTTAAAAATTATTTTTTATTTTTATTTATTTATTTAGAAACAGGTTCTCACTGTATTACCCAGGCTGGTCTCCATCTCCTGGCCTAAAGTGATCCTCCCACCTCAGCCTTCCGAGTCGCTGGGACTACAGCCATGAACCACACACCCAGCCAGTGTCTTTAAACAGAGACATGCTTTAAACAAAGTCATGTATTGATCATTGGATGAAAATGTTATGGTCAGGGGTGGGCAGAAATTGAACGGGTATTTCCCCTAAGAGCCACTGATTCTGTGTTCATGGTGACTTTACCGAATACAACTACTACACATAACGAGAATCAAGCGTATTATTATGAACCCTGTTGTTCAAATGAGAAACCAAAGCCAACTGGGTGCAGTGGCTCACGTCTGTAATCTTAGCACTTTGGGAGGCCGAGGTGGGAGGATCGCTTGAGCCCAGGAGTTTGAGACCAGCCACATAGCGAGACCTCATCTCTACAAAAAAATCAAAAAATTAGTCAGGCGTGGTGGTGCATGCCTGTAGTCCCAGCTACTTGGGAGGCTGAGGCAGAAGGATCGCTTGAGCCTAGGAGGCTGAGGCTGCAGGAGCTGTGATCATGCCACTGCACCCTAGCACTCCAGCGTGGGCGACAGAGTGAGATCATGACTCAAAAAAAAGAAAGAAAGGAAAAGAAACCAAGGCTGAGAGAGACTAGGCAAGCTACAGCAGTGAGCAGCAGAGCTGGTGCTTAAACCTGAGCTGGCCACTTGCCAGAAGCTTCACCCTATGAATGTGGCCTTGTGGTCTAGTGGGGGCGGCAGGGGACCTGGCCTGGAAGAAAGGCTTCTTTTTTAGGGCACCCTGCAAGCAGCCTCCTTCTCCCCTGCGCTGGCCTCCTCTGGGCTTGGGGCCTCTCCAGTTTCCACCTGAACACACAGCTCCTTCAGCTTGCCTGGGCTGCAGCCACAGAACTGCTGCTGGGCTGTGGTTTCCCCCTAAGTGGGACAAACACTGGCTCAGTGTCCCGGGTTGGGCGCCTCTGGTTTTCCTTTGCCGAGCCCAGCCCTGGGAGGGGAGCCACAGAGGAGGTATGTGTGCCTGAGGCCAGAGGCCAGCTCCGGTCTCCTCACGAGCCCGCCCCTCTGCTACAGCCTCCTGTTTATTCAGGGGATAAACTTGGGCGGGCCCCAGTGAGCTGCC
Organism: Carlito syrichta; assembly: GCF_000164805.1. Classification (NCBI taxonomy): domain Eukaryota; kingdom Metazoa; phylum Chordata; class Mammalia; order Primates; family Tarsiidae; genus Carlito; species Carlito syrichta. The sequence goes on along the minus strand of NW_007258074.1, from coordinate 13,514 downwards.
CGCAGGCCAGGGCTGCCCGGCCGCCCTCCCCAGGGCCCCCGCTGCCTTCCCACAGGGAGGCAGCCCTGCCTCTGTCTTCGGTGGGGTGACTGGTCTGTTGTGGTTTGGGGTGTTTTCTTTTCATTCCAGCATCACTAAGATAATTGAGGAGACAACTGTGGGGACTGGGTTTGCTTTCAAAGTAGAATTACAAGCCCTTTGGTATAGGTCCTTCTGACCCAAAAAAAGATGGAGTTGTCCTTGTCCACCTCCATCCTTGTTTCTTTTTTTTTTTTTTTTTTTGAGTTGGAGTCTTACTCTGTCGCCTAGACTGGAGTGCAGT
>NW_007258074.1:12829-13150 GCF_000164805.1 Carlito syrichta | reverse complement strand
GGTCTCGAACCCGCGGGCTCAGGCAATCCACTCACCTCAACCTCCCAAAGGCATGGGATTACAGGCTGAGCCACCGAGCCCGGCCATCCTTGTTTCAAAGTGTTTCTCGGCTGTGCTTGGTGGCTCAGCCTGTAATCTCGCACTTTGGGAGGCCCAGGTGAGTGAATTACCTGAACCCACGGGTTTGAGACCCGTCTGGGCAATTTGGTGAGACCTCATCTCTACAATAAATAAAAAAATCAGCCGGGCGTGGTAGCGCGTACCTATAATTCTGGCTACTCGGAAGGCTGAGGCGGAAGGATCGCCGGAGCCCAGCAGGTC
>NW_007258074.1:8829-12765 GCF_000164805.1 Carlito syrichta | reverse complement strand
AAAAAAAAAAAAAAGTGTTTCTCCTCTCAGAAAGGGGCTGAGTTCCTGAGATCAGTGACCGCAGCCTGGTTCATTGTTCCTTGTGGAGAGCCTGAGGGTGGGCTGAGGACTGGGAGGCAGGGGGCAGCCACCATAGAGAGGGGTCTCAAAGCAGCCCTCAAGGGTGGGGCTGGGGTGATCCAGCAGTGAAGGCAGCCTGAGCACCCCGCTGTGGGGCCAAGGAAGGAGCCTGGGCTTGGAGGGGAGTTGGGTGTTTGACCCTGTCATCCTCCCTGACCTGTCAGAGACAGGATAGTCGTGGCTGGGAGGACAAGGAGCTGACAGTACTGCCCCAGGCCTCCAGCCAGCCATGGGGAACTCAGCAGCTTGTTCTGCGTGGGGGGCCAGAGACTCCAGGGCAGGACTTGGCCTGGTCTTCTTTATCTCCTGTGCTGCGCCTGGCCTGAGGCTTCTGCTCAGTAAATGTTAAGTAAACGAATGACCAGCCCAGGCAACATAGGAGATCTCATTTCTACAAAAAAATTAAAAAAAAAAAAACAAAACCAGCCAGGTGGCACGTCTGTAGTCTCAGCTACTCAGGAGGCTGAGGCAGAAGGATCACCTGAGCCCAGGAGGTCGAGTCTGCAGTGACTCATGATCATGCCATTGCACTTTGCCTGGGTGACAGGGTGAGACCCTGTCTGACTCAGAAAAAAAAAAGAACGAGTGAATGAATGAATGGTCTTGCTTCCATTATGGTTACTTTGGGGACGTTATTTTTTGAGTTGGAGTCTCACTCTGTTGCCCAGACTGGAGTGCAGTGGCCGCTCCCGGTCACCGCAGCCTCGACCTGCTGGGCTCTGGTGATCCTTCCACTTCAGCCTTCCGAGTAGCCGGAATTACAGGCGCGCGCTACCACACCCGGCTAATTTTTTGATTTTATTGCAGAGATGAGGTCTTGCCTGCCCAGGCGGGTCTCGAACCCGCGGGCTCAGGCAATCCACTCACCTCAGCCTCCCAAAGGTGCGAGATTACAGGCTGAGCCACCGAGCCCGGTTTTGGGGACATTATTTTACAAATCCAGGCTTCCATTTTTTCATGGTATAATGGCAAGGTGCATGGTTTTTGGAGTCAGGCTGCCTGGGTTTGAATCCTGACTCTCCACTCACTAGCTTTATGTCTCTGAGTAACCTCGCTGAACCTCAGTTTCCCTGTCTGCCTCATAGGGTTGTCAGGTCTACATGAGTTCATGTCATGTGAAGCACTGAGGACAGAGCAGGCACACATTAAGTGCTCTGCAGGCATTTGCTGTTAACGCCTTTAAGATGATGACGTCTGCCTTCTGTGTGTCTTGGGAGCCTGGTACCTTGGCTTCCCAAGTGTGTTCCTCCCAGAGCAGAGTCTGTGTGTTGGTGTTAGATGAGGGGGTCCTGCCCAAAGCCTGATAGCCCGGGGTGAAAGCAAGCAACCTTCCCCATATGGACGTGCTCCCAGCCATCTCCAAGGAGGAGCGAGGAGCTTCGCCCACTGGGCTGACCACAGAGCCCTTTCTCATTTTTGGAGTGGCCTAGGGGTTCCACAAAACACATCTGTGGAAGCAACAGGTGCTGCTTCCCTCCCTCCGTCCCTGAATCCCTGATCTCATCCTGAATCTCTCATCCGGTGGCACCAGGGAAAATGCCAGGAGGCATCTTCCGGGGCTAGGAACTGGGGCAGGAAGCAGCAGCCCAGTCAACGTCAGGTGCTGCCCAGTCCTACGCTCTGACACAGCAGCTGGGCAGACCGCTGTCGGCACACCCACCAGGCCGGGACGCTCTCCAGGTAGTATCACAGGGAGGCACATGGGCCAAGGGCAGAGGCCTGGTGTGGGCTGCAAGTGATCAAAATGCCACCTGCTCCCCACGGTGGTGAAGGGGAGCGTGAGGCTCCTAATTGCTCCTCTCATCCTTATTGATTAGCTTCTGCTGCTCCCCGGGTATTTCAGTCACTGTCAATAGGCTGGTTGTGCAGTAGGAGAGACAGCAGCGAGTTCTGGACATGGACCAACAGACCCTGGTGCGATTCTTGACTCTGTCCCCGTGGCTGTGTCGCTTAACCTTCTTGGGCCTCGGTTTCATCATCTGTCATACGGGTGTGGGAACATCTACCCTTCAAGGTTTGGGGGTTACAATAAATGAGAAGGAGGCCGAGTGCCGTGGCTGAAGGCTGCAGTCCTAGCACTTTGGGAGGCTGAGGTGAGAGGATTGCCTAAGCCCAGGGGTTCGAGACCAATCTGGGCAATTTGGCGAGGCCTTGTCTTTAAGATAAATCAAAAAATGAGCCGGGCGTGGTAGTGTGCGCCTGTAGTTCCGGCTACTTGGAAGGCTGAGGTGGAAGGATCGCTGGAGCCGAGGCAGGTCGAGGCTGTGGTGGCTGTGAGCCTGCCGCTGCACGCCAGCCCGGGCAACAGAGTGAGACTCCGACTAAAAATAAATAAATAAATAAATGAGAAGGAACGAAGCAGCTGGCGCAGTGCACAGCAGAGCTTCAATCACCGGTAGCTGTTATCGGTAAGCTGCAGGGAAAGGATCTTTCTTTGGTGTCCAAGGCTCCCGTTAGGGAGAGGGGTGTCTCTTCAGAGCTGAGATCTGTAATATCTAGGAAGAGGGCTTGAGAAAGGCCTCTCTGGAACTCTGATCTCTCTCCTTTCAAATGCTCATCTGAGGAACTTCAGAAAAGCCTCTTGCTAATTCACAACCCATCAGGCCCTCAGCTCTCCACTGTTTGTGTGGATTCTCCTTCCCAGCCCCAGTGTGCCCCAAGTCTCTACATGTTAGGAGCTGGAGTCCAAAGACACCAGAGATATGGGCCCTGTCCTCGGGAATCACAGCATGGTAAGGACCCAACAGTAGACCAGTCCTGACAATTCAATCTGTTCCTCACAGGAACAGAGCTTGTGTTTGAGGTATATAGATCAGGAAACCAAGGAATAATTTATTCTCACTGGAAGAGACAGGAAAGGCTTCACCTGGGAAGTCACATCTCAGTGGGGATATGAAGGATGAACAGGAGTTTGCCTAGTGACCAGAGAAGGCAAATAGTTTGATACTCAAACAGCATACCTAGTTTACTCCCAACTACACCCCCTTTCTAGGGTCAGTGTGCATCCTTCTCCTGTTAACAAGCTTTGTGACCGTGGGTAAGTCATTTCTTGCCTCAGTTTCCCATTTGTAAAGTGAGATCCCTTCCAGCTTTAAAGCACTGTGATTTCATGTTTATGTGGGCCAAGATAAACATTTCTAAGAAGTCTTCGTATCTGCAAAACATCTCCGAAAGTCTTGGACATTTTATCTTCAGATGCACATCCCAGTCTAGCAAAGCTGGCCATGCTCTCTCATTGAGGAGGAAACTGAGGCTCAAGGAGGTGAAGTACGTGGCCAGGCCTCAGATCCAGGTCAGCTGACCCCAAGCCTCTCTCTACTGCACCACATGACCTCTCAATCACTCCATAAGCCCTCAGTGGTGACACATAAAACGGTTACTTGCCTCACTTGGGCCCTGGTGATTGCTGACGCTGGGGAGGAGGAGGAGTCAAGTGCATTGCATCCAGGGATGCCAGGCTCAGCCCTAAGAAGTGGCTCATGGGAAGGAGGCAAGCCGGAGGGCCCTGGGAGTCCCCGGGGGGAGGGCCTTGAGGACAAGTGAAAGGTGATTGGACCAGACTGCACGCTAAAGTCTGGGACTGCAAGCAGGTACACAGATACTCTTCCCCAAAGCAAAAGTCGGGGCCTAAATCTGGTGAAAATAGTCCCCTGATCCCAGAGCCTCTCTGGCCCCTTGCCCTACTTTGGTTTTCTTTACAGCATGGATTATGTGTATTCTTATTCACTTATTTGCCCATCGTCTGACTTTTCCCACTAGAATGTCAGCCCCATGCGAATCAACCAAGACTTTAAAAAAAAAAAAAAAAAAACCGGG
>NW_007258074.1:1989-8809 GCF_000164805.1 Carlito syrichta | reverse complement strand
GATCACCATAGCTCAGCAGGTTGACACGGGGTGACCATGACAGTGCCACTGCACTGCAGCCTGGGCTACTGAAAAAGACTCCAACTCAAAAAAATAAATTCTCAGCCGGGCTTGGTGGCTCAGCTTGTAATCCCGCGCCTGTGGGAGTCTGAAGTGAGTGAATTGCCTGAGCCCGCGGATTCGAGACCCACCTGGGCAGGTGAGACCCTATCTCTAAAATAAATCAAAAAGAATTAACCGGGTGTGGTAGCGCGTACCTATAATTCCAGCTACTCGGAAGTCTGGGGCGGAAGGATCGCCGTAGCCCAGCAGGTCTAGCCTGCGGTGGCCGGGAGTGGCCACTGCACTCCAGTCTGGGTGACGGTGAGACTCCAACTCAAAAAAACCCCAAAAAAATGAAAACAGAGATGAGGAGCTTGGGGGAACAAGTGGGTCTCACTGTTGCCCAGGCTGGTCTCAAACTCCTGGCCTCAAGCGATCCTCCAGCCTCAGCCTCCCAAAGTGTTGGGATTACAAGCGTGAACCACTGGGCCCTAAGACTTTGTATTGATCACAGCGGTATCTTCAACACCTAGAACAGGGTCTGGCATGTAGAAGGTGTTCCTTGCCTATCAGGGAGTGAAGGAGTAAGTGAGCAAATGGTGTCTTTACCTGTGAGCATGCCAGCACCCACTATCAACAGCAAGCCTCTAGCGAAACACTCCCCGAACTTTGCTGCATTGGAATCACCTGGGGAGCTTTAAAAACACCTGACTTCCACCCCAACATTTGGATTAAGTTGCCATGGGAGCCGGGCTCGGTGGCTCAGCCTGTAATCCTGCACCTTTGGGAGGCTGAGGTGAGTGGAATGCCTGAGCCCGCGGGTTCGAGACCTGCCTGGGCAGCAAGACCTCATCTCTACAATAAATCAAAAAATCAGCTGGGCGTGGTAGCACATGCCTGTAATTCTGGCTACTTGGAAGGCTTAGGAGGAAGGATCGCCGGAGCCCAGTAGGTTGAGGCTGCGGTGGCCGGAAGCGGCCACTGCACTCCAGTCTGGGTGACAGAGTGAGACTTCAACTCAAAAAAAAAAAAAAAGTTGCCAGGGGGTCTGACTTTAATGCACTGGCATTATTTAAGTTCATCAGGTGGTTCCAGTGGTTTTCTAAGTTCCTCAAGTGATATTCTAATGTGCAGTGCAGTTTGGGAGCCACTGCTTTAAGGGCCGTTTGCTCCTAGAAAGGGTAGTCCACTCCTATGAGGCTTTTAGTTGAGTGAACGGCGAGGAGGAACCACGGGCTGTGGCTCCTGTGACACCTCTGTGCTGCTAAGTCTGGGAGGGAGCAGGAGGTGGGGAGGCATGGGTCTGCAGTCCCCTCAGGCAACCAAGAGTGAGGAGAAGGATGTTTTTCCTTCTTGCCCTCACCCAATCCCAGTCAAAAGGAGACCTTGCTGACTTCCTCCTCCCTTCGCCCCCTCTTCTGAGGTGATTAAATGAGTCAGAGGGGATGTTTGCTAGGGAGGAGGAAGCATGGGTTTTCTCACCATTTTCCCCCTCTCACTGGGTTTGAATGAGCAAAAAAACCCATTGTTCACATGTGCACAGGTTGACAAAAATAGAGCCTGGTGACTCTGAAGGCTCAGCCTGGGTTCCAGAGTCAACAACCTCCAGTCCCGCCCTGTCTGCACAGTGTCCAGCCAGACGCTCCAAGAGGCCCCAGCCCCAGGGACTGGAGAAAGCATCCCAGCCAAAGGACAGTCACCAACACGCAGGCCCGAGATCTGCTCCTGGGCTAGCACACGGCTGCAGAACCGGAAGAGACCTAGAGACATGCCGTCCAACCCACAGCTTTGCGGGGAGAGGAGTCCAACACTCAGACAACTGGGGAGAGCCCAGAACCCAGGTCTCCTGCGTCCTCTCAGGGCTTGGCCAAGGGTAGGCAGGGAAAGGAGAGGTCATGGTTGCTCTTCTCTTCCCAGAAGATTCCAGCCCAGCGCAGGTCCATGGGCACATCCCCACTGTAGAGAGAAGGCCCTGACGTCTAGCAGTCCCTGCCATTATTTATTTATTTATTTTTTTGAGTTGGAGTCTCACTCTGTTGCCCAGGTTGGAGTGCTGTGGCCGCTCCCAGGCACCACAGCCTCGACCTGCTGGGCTCCGGCGATCCTTCCGCCTCAGCCTTCCAAGTAGCCAGAATTACAGGCACGTGCTACCATGCCCGGCTGATTTTTTGATGTGTTGTAGAGATGAGGTCTCGCTGCCCAGGCGGGTCTCAAACCCATGGGCTCAGGCAATCCACTCACCTCAGCCTCCCAAAGTGCTGGGATTACAGGCTGAGCCACCAAGCCCGGCTCCCATTTTTTACAGTAGGAAATTGGGCATGCCCTTCCCAGTCCCTGAGGATGGGAGGCCTCTTCAGCCCGAGTCCTGCCTGCTTGTTCAGTACAAACAAGTGTCTCTTTTCTAAGTCACTGCTTAAGTCATCAAACATTGCATGTATCACCTGGGATCCAAAGCTGAGATTTAACAGTGGTCGCTGACGCTTCCGCTTCCCGAGTGTGGAGTCCAGAGACCTCTAGAGAGAGAGGCGAGAGAGGATGGGTGTTTGTGTAAAGCCCTTGTTGGCTCCTGAGGGGCTTTTCCACACAGAGAGCAGTGCAGTCGACTCTTGGACGACTCGGCTTTGAACTGCAAGGGTTCACTTATGTGCAGACATTTTTCAACCAAACGTAGGAGAACAAGAAGCCAGTATTCACGGGACACAAAACCCGCATATACAGAGGGCTGACCGCAGGATGTGAGTATGCATGGCTTTTGGTATACTCGGGGTGAGGTGGTCCTGGAACCAGTTCCCCACATATACCAAGTGATAACTGTGGCTGGTGATACTGTAGTTGGGAAGAAATGATGTGTGTGTGTCTGTCTGTGTGTGTTGAGGGGCAGAATCAAGTCCTGTGGCTGTTGACCGGGTGTGACTGATGTTGACATCCTGATTCGTGACTGGAGTTCATCTTGGGGAGCATTGAGCAGAGAGTAACAAGACTGGCTCTAACCCTGACTTTGACACTGACTGTGTGACTGTGGCCCATCTTGGGATGGTTATACTACACGAGGGATTTTAAGCATTTCTTTTTTTAAAATTTTTCTATTTTTTGTGTTAGAGTCTCACTCTTTTGTCTAGACTGGAGTGTAGTGGCACGCTGCTCATGGCCACTGCAACCTCAACCTGCTGGGCTCAGGTGATCCTTCTACCTCAGCCTTCCAGGTAGCTGGAACTACAGACACGTGCCACCACGCCCGGCTAATTTTTTGACTTATTGTAGAGATGGGAGCTCGCCAAGTTGCCCAGGCTGGTCTCGAACCTGTGAGCTAAAGAAATCCTCTCACCTCGGCCTCCCAGAGTGTTGGGATTACAGGTGTGAGCCACCGCACCTGGCCAGATTTTAAGTATTTCTAAAGCCAGGGAGCCTCTTTTTCACATGAAGTCCCATATGGAAGACTTCTGGAAAGCAGACAGAAGCGGAGCTCTTTCTATTGTTCCCCTGGAGAACCTGTCCTCCTTTGCAAGGTTTCTGCAGAACCGTGGGGGTTCCAAGGAACTCAGTTTGAGAATCACTGGACCGGCTTTATTTATTCATAAGTTCTGATATTATTTGTGTCAGGGCTGTTCTATTTATGCACTTAGCTAATATTGGTTGGCATCAGTTGATTTGCTGATGTTAACACTAGGTAATGTTCAGAAGAGCTATTTTTCCATCATGATGATCATGATACCGGTCAGGTGCAGTGGCTCATACCTGTAATCTCAATACTTTGGTAGGCCATGGCAGGAGGACTGCTTGAGCCCAGGAGTTTGAGACTAGACTGAGCAACATAGCAAGACCCCATCTCTACAAAAAATACAAAAATTAAGCCAGGCATGGTGGCTCATGCCTGTAATCCCAGCACATTGGGAGGCAGAGGTGAGATGATTGCCTGAGTCCAGGGTTCAAGACCAGCCTGGGCAACTTGGTGAGACCTCATCTCTACAATAAATTAAAAAATTAGGTGGGTGTGGTGGCACATGCCTGTAGTTCCAGCTACTTGGAAAGCTAAGGTGGAAGGATTGCTTAAGCCCAGCAGGTGGAGGCTGCGGTGGCCATGAGTGTGCCACTGCCCTCCAGCCTGGGTGACAGAGTGAGACTCTAACTAAAAAAAAAAAAAAAAAAAACCAACTTAGCTGGGCATAATAGTGAGTGCCTATAGTCCTAGTTCCTCGAAAGGCTAAGGTGGGAGGATTGCTAGAGCCCAGGTGTTTGAGGTTACAGTGAGCCCTGATCATGCCACTACGCTCCAGCCTAGGCAACAGAGCAAGACCTTGTCTCAAAAAAAAAAAAAAAGAAGAAGAAGAAGAAGAAGAAGAGACATCTCTTTAAAAAAATTATCATGATACCATCCATATGAAGGGGAATCCCAAAGAAACCGAATTTATTTATAAAAAATTGTGTATTTATTCTTGCATGTTTAAACTTCGGTCACCTTCAAAGTACTCTGTTTGATGCAATAGACCTATTGAGACGCTTTTTCCACTGTTCAAAACAGTTTTTGAACTCATCGATTCTGATGCCTTTTAGTGTTCCTGCTGTTTTTTGTCTCACCTCTTCCACAGCGGCAAAACGTCTCCCTTTGAGGATTTTTTTCATCCCGGGAAACAAAAAAGTTGCTCAGTTAAGATCAGGTGAACAGGGAGGGTGGGGCACGGGGGGCGTGCCACTTTTGGTCAAAAACTGCTGAACACTCAGCGCAGTGTGGGCAGGTGTGCTCGTCAATCACCCATCGTGAAATGGGCAAACACAAAGAATCTCCAAAAAAATTAACTGAAGCCAAATGCGGCCTCTCACAACAACACCAGCTGGTACACTGATGCTAGTAGGTTCCTAGAACACTAACCTAGCAGGGGAAGCCTGTACTACAAGAAGCCTGTCCTCTAAAAGATAATTCTGGGTTTTTTTTTAGATCCCCCTCTTGTATATGCTTAGTCAGTCCTCCCATAGGGTCCCAAATATATACAAAATGTCGCCTCTTGACACCCTCTAATGCTGCTCTAACTCCTGCATGGCTGCCGCAGAAAGAAACAGACACATAGACAGCGGTGCGGTACATAGAGAACTTAGATTCTCTTCCCTCACCTACATCACCCAGATGGCCATGTGTTCCCACTTGTCAGTTTCTGCAGGCTGTGACTCCTTCCTGGTTGTTAACAGTCTGTCCACTTCTCTCTGGTTTTGGCATCCAAATTCATGGGATTTTTCTGTCAACAACTGGAAATCGGTCTAAAAGGAATCAATCAGAGTGACTTGCCACCCCAAAATGATTCTTGGATACACACTTTGGAAGAACTCCCTTGAAGAGGATTGCAGGTTTTTTGTTTTGCTCTTTTTTTGAATCAAAGTCTTACTCTGCTGCTCAGGCAGGAGTGCAGTGGCATGCTCACGGCCACTGCAGCCTTGACCTGATTCTTCCACCTCAGCCTTCCAAGTAGCTGGAACTACAGGCGCGCGCTACCATGCCCAGCTAATTTTTTTTTTTATTTATTGTAGAGATGAGGTCTCACCAAGTTGCCCAGGCGGGTCTCGAACCCGTGGGCTCAGGCATTCCACTCACCTCAGGCTCCCCAAGCGAGGGATTACAGGCTGAGCCACCCAGCCCTGCTGGGTTTAGTTTTAAAATATGTTCTTTCTCCTAAAAAGTCGTATCAGACTCCCTAGGAGTGTCACCGGCTGGGCAAGCAAGGTGAAAAGTCAGCTCCCCACCACTCCCCCACCCTGTGCCTCTCACCCTCGTCAAGAGAGCATTGCGATCAGAACCGGGAGGAAAGGGCCCTGCACTGGCAGTTAGGAGCTTGAGATCCAGTCCCTGCTCAGCTGCCATTTCACTGGGCGGCTATGGGCAAGTGCCTGGCCCTCTCTAAGCCTCAGTCTTCCCATCCATAAAATGAAGAAGAGAGCAGTACATGAGATGATTACTCAGCGTCTCTCTAGCTTGCTTGCTTTTTTTATTTCTTATTTTTGAGTTGGAGTCTTACTCTGTTGCCCAGGCTGGAGTGCAGTGGCACGATCATGGCTACTGCAGCCTCAACCTGCTAGGCTCAGGCGATCTTTCTGCCTCAGCCTTCCAAGTAGCCGGAACTACAGGCGTGCACCACCACACCTGGCCTTCCCTAGCTTTAAATGCTTTAATTCTGTGACATCAAAAAACACAGCTAAGCTAAGGGACCAGGGTCGCTAACTAACTCCCAACCACCCGCCCCCAGCGTCACAGGTGAGGCTGTGCCCAGAAGGCAGGATGATATTTCCTTTATTTTATTTTGTTTCTGAGTTGGAGTCTCAACGTGTCACCCAGGCTGGACTGCAGTGGCATGCTCACAGCCACCACAGCCCTGACCTGCCAGGCTCAGGCAATTTTCCCGCTTCAGCCTTCCAAGTAGCTGGAACGATAGGCGCATGCCACGACGACTGCCTAATTTTTAAAAAATTTATTGTAGACACAAGAACTCTCCAAGTTGCCCAGGCTGGTCTCAAACCCCTGAGCTCAGTCAATCCTCTCATCTCCACCTCCCAAAGTGCTGGGATTATAGGCATGGCTACCGTGCCCTGCTTAAATTTCCTATTCACAGCCGGGCTCAGTGGCTCAGTCTGTAATCCCGCACCTTTTGGGAGGCTGAGGTGAGTGGATTGCCTGAGCCCGCGGGTTCGAGACCCGCCTGGGCAGCGAGACCTCATCTCTACAATAAATCAAAAAATCAACCGGGTAGTGGTAGCGCGCGCCTGTAGTTCCAGCTACTTGGAAGGCTGAGGCGAA
>NW_007258074.1:0-1869 GCF_000164805.1 Carlito syrichta | reverse complement strand
CGGGGTCGAGGCTGCGGTGGCCGGGAGCGGCCGCTGCACTCCAGTCTGGGCGACAGAGTGAGACTCCGACTCAAAAAAAAAAAAAAAAAAAAATGTCCTATTCACTCACTTTTAGCCCCCTTTGAGCCAAGGACAGTGAGTCCCAGTGTGGCCTGGAGCCCTCAGTTCTCATATTCTGTCCAATCCTACCCCTTGGACCCAGTCACCACCACTGTCACCCCCCCACTGTCACTGCTTCCCTGAACCCTGCTGGAGCGTGCCAGGCCCTCTCCTGAAAAGCAGTGTCCTAAATTTTCTCACAAGCTGTTTCAGGTTTTGATCCTCCCAGCCTCCGCCATAGTCATGGCAATTAGTCACGGCCACTGTTGACTACCTGTGGTGTGCCGGGCTCTGTTCTATGTATTTTATTGGTCCCGGTTATTTTGACCCTCACTATAATCCTGAAATGCATATGACTATTATCTCCAATTTACAGATGAGGAAACTGACACACGGGGAATTAAACATGCCAGGGGACACTTAGCAGTGAAGTGAGGAAGTCAAGATAAGGCTGTTGGCCCCGGCATCCGTATGTGTAACCACTGAGTCAGGCTGGGGCCCCTGCGGCTGCCACTGGGAACTAGGAACTACCATTTATCGAGTGCCTGCAGCCCCTGGGCATTGTACTAGATATTTACCATTTCACTTAAACCTCACAACCGAAAGAGGAAATGTCTTATTTTCATTTTACAGAGGTAGAAACTGAGGCCCAAAACATTAACTTCCCTAAGGTAAGAGGAACTGGGCAGGCTTCTAACTCAGGAGTGTTCAATGCATCTGTGGCCTTCCTCTGTCACTTGGCTTTTTTAGGACAAACACCTGGAGCTGTGTCCAAACCCACTACCTTTGAGAAAAATAGAGGGACCCATGAACACCACCCCTTCCACAGAGCTCTTGAGAAAATCGTTCAGGGCCCCTTGTTGGGGGTGGGGAGGCGCTTGACAGCTCTTTCTCCACCTACCGTGGCAGGAGGAGAGCCAAGACCTAGAGAAGCGACGATCACCTTAGGTTTCTGGGTGGTTCTATCATGGGTCCTGCTTTCTGGAACCCAGCAGGAGCCACATGAGGTTTGGAAGAAGGGAAACCAAGCTAGAACCCTTGGTCTCAGCCACTCTGAGGGGCTGCTAGGCAGAAGCCTCAGGGTTCAGCTGAGAAGGCAGAGAGTGGGCCAGGGTACACAGGCTTCTTCACGTAACACACCTTTGATGGGTGTCTACGATTAAGTGTACCCACTGTGCTAGGGAGCACCCACTGTGCTAGGGTGCCCAGCATCCCATGAGGCAGACTGTGCTGTTCCCATTTCACAGATGAAGACATTGAGTCTTAGCAAAGAGAATTTACCCCAGGACTGATAGCTGGCAGATAGGATTCAAACTCAAGTTTGACTCTCAAAGCCAGTGTTCTTGATGTACACCACGGAGCTCCTGTGTGCTAGAGACCGTGGGGGTGCACCAAACAAGAGTAATAGACAGTCTGGCCTCCACACATCATCGACCTCTGAATACAAGGCGTTGAACTCAGAGGAGAGGGCCGGCCCGTGGAGTTTCCACCTCACCCATGCTCCAGCTTCCCTTTCTTGCAGCCCTGGCCTTCCTCTGCCTTCTACTGTCCCTGGTGGAGAGTCCCTAGCAGTTCTGGGAGTTGTCATAGCCTCGTAGCTGTTCCTGGAGATAGGCCCTGTAAACAGAGGCACAGCTGGGAATTTACTGGTAGGAGAGAGTAGGGAGGAGGAAGTTGAGAGAAGAGCCAGAGAAGGGGTGTGTGTGTGTGTGTGTGTGTGTGTGTGTGTGTGTGTGTGGGGGGGGTGTAGGGTGGTGTTGAACCAAGGCA
>NW_007258073.1:0-20755 GCF_000164805.1 Carlito syrichta | reverse complement strand
TGGTTAACAAACATTAATAAATGTGGGCAATCCTGACTTGTGAATATTTGGGGTCCAGAAGGCAAAGAAGACAAATCTCTGTCCCACAAGAACTTCCCAGTTTAATATGGAAAGCAGAACACACATACATGAAAGAACATAGGAATAAATACCAAGCATATATGATATGCAAATAAACGTACAATGAACACTTGCTGAATCAAACAACTAATTTATAGCCACTGTCCATTTGGAGACTTTAACATAACAAACAATGTTTTTGCTCTTCTCAGGTAGGGAGATGTATCAACATTGGTTTCTCCAGGAAACAGACTCACTCTGGTATCTCAGAAAGGAAGTGTTTAATATAGGAGTAGGAACCTATACTAAAGTTGGAAAATCTGGAGGAGAGAGGGACACATATTGGTGAAGTCATGTGATAGAAAGAATAATGGTCTCCCATGGATGTCCAGGTCCTAGTCCCTGGAACCTGTGGCAAGGTCACCTAATATGGCAAAATAAACTTTTCAGGTGTGATTAAGTTGAGGCTCTTGAAATGAAAAGATGATCCTGGATTATCCAGGCAGGTCCAATTCCACAATAAATGGAAGAAGGAGACAGCAGAGCCAGAGTTAAAGAAAAAAATGTGACAACAGAACCAGAGTTCAAAGTTATGTGATTTTTTCCCTTGCAGGATGGAGGAAGAGAAAACAAGCTGAAGAATGCAGGAAGGCTGAGAAGCTGGAGAAGGCAAAGTCATATTCTTTTTCCTTGGAGCCCAAAAGGAAGACAACCCTGACAACACCTTGATTTTATCCCAGAGAGACCCATTTCACTCTTCTGAATTCTAGATCTGTAACATAATAAATTTGTGTTGTTTTAAGCCATTTGGTTGTGGTAACTTGTACAGAAACAACAGGATAATGACACCCATCACCACCGGAATTCTTTGACACTGCAGGTGGGGGGCCAGAGAAGTATATGCTGAAGCTCTCACCCTGAAGCGCTGATGGTTCCTGAAATCCTGCTGGGAGATTGCTGTAATTCTCCAGAACCTCTGAGAAAACTCCCACCACTCATCTCGGTCTGCCCAGGCAAAACAAGTGGGTCTCCAGCCACTGAAATCTCATATCTGCCTGAAACCACCCCTGATGGGTCCGGGCCCGTCCCTCCATCCCTTCCTATCTCATACAAGTCTCACCCATGGGAAAAAAAAAAACAAACATGAGCCAGAACTATACAGGGAAAGGTTCTGAGAGACATGGCTGCTGGCTTTTCCTCTGCAGAGAAAATGGTGTGATAGGAGATGAAGAGATAGTGAACTTTAACAATTTAGAACAGGAGTTACTAACAGTGAATGCAGCTGGAGTGGTTGACCCCTGTTTGACAAGCATAGGTACTCTTAGATGATGTAAACCACTGGTTTATTTAGGAGATTTGATTAATTTTACCAAAAATTTTTGGAGCTAGATTGTGTTAGGGACTGTGAAAAGTGCTCAAAGAAATCAAAGAAGACACAAACAAATGGGAAAATATTCCATGTTCATGGATAGGAAGAATCAACATTGTTAAGATGTCCATCCTAACCAAGGCAACTACAGATTCAACACAATATCCATTAAATTACCAACATCAGATGGACATGGTGGCTCATGCCTGTAATCTCAGCACTTTGGGAATCCGAGTACCTGAACCCACGGGTTCAAGACCAACCTGGGCATCTTGGGGAGACCTTTTGATTTTCAACAAAATCAAAAAATTAGCCAGGCATGGTGACACGTGCCTTAGTTCCAGCTACTTGTAAGGCTGAGGTGGAAGGATCATCTGAGCCCAGCAGGTTGAGGCTGTAGTGGCCATGAGCATGCCACTGAACTCCAGCCCCGGCAACAGAGTGAGAGTACAATTCAAATAAATAAACAAAAAACAAACAAACAAATTACCAACATCATTCTTCTCAGACCTGGAAATAACAATACAGAAATTCATATAGAACCATAAACAACCACAAAGAGCCAAAACACTCCTCAAAAAAGAAACAAAGTGGGAGGTATCACAGTTCCAGACTTTAAGCTTTCTTATAAGCCTACAATAATCAAAACAGCCTGTATTGGTACAAGAACAGGCATATAGACCAATGAAACAGGACAGAGGTTCTGGAAGTAAAACCTCAATTTCTCCACCAACTCATCTTCGACAAAGACTCCACCAACCAACCACTGGGAAGAAGAGAATCTATTCAGTAAATTGTGCTAGGAAAACTGGCTGACCACATGCAGAAGAATGAAACAGGACACCTACCTTTCACTATACACAAAAATCAGCTCTAAATAGATCAAAGACCTAAATGTAAAACCTCAAACTATAAAAAATTTTAGAAAATGCAGGGTCTATGTCATGGCCCGGGCAGAGCAGCCTACATGGTAGAGCGAAGGCAGAAGAATTGGGTCCAGGATGCTGGTGAACCATCTAAAGAAGCGAAGGCTGTAGCCAAGTATCTTCAATCCAACAAAGTCCACCAATATGAAGGATCACCAGGTTGGTTATTTTATTGATTCAAAAGCAGTGGATTGCCTTTTGATTCAAAGTGGGCAAAGGCCAAGAAAGGAGAAGAAGCTTTATTGACAACCAGAGAATCTTGGTTGACTACTACAACAGGCTTTTAAAGAAGCAGTTTTTTCACCAGGCACTGAAAGTAATGAAAATGAAATATGATAAAGACATAAAGAAAGAAAAAGATAAAGGAAAAGCTGAAAGTGGAAAAGAAGAAGATAAAAAGAGCAAGCAAGAAAATATAAAAGATGAAAGGGCAAAAAAAGGAAAAAGGGAAAAAAAAGATGCCGAAAAGGAAGGATCCAAAATGAAGGAACTCTCCAAAAGAAGGAAACTAAGAAAAGGTCAAATTTGGACCACATGATGACCAAGTTTTTCGGGATGGAAATGAGGTATATGCGTGAATCTATGACCCAGTTCACTTTAAAATATTTGTCATTGGGATAATTCTTGTGATTTCAGTAACAGTGGCCACTTTCTTTCCTCTCTGGTCAGTAGAAATGAGAGTAGGTATTTATTACCTCAGTGTGGGTGCAGGCTGTTTTGTAACCAGTATTCTTCTCCCTGCTGTTGCTCGTTGCATAAGGCTTCTCATCATCTGGCTCATCACCAGGGGAAGGCACCACTTCTGGTTCTTGCCAAACCTGACTGGTGACGTGGGCTTCATAGACTCCTTCAGCCCCTGTACACACATGAATACAAGGGACCAAAAGCAGACTCAAAGAAAAATGAGAAACCAAAAATGAAAAAGCACCAGAAGTCCGACAGTGAGGAGAAGACAGCCAGTGATGAGGAGAAGGAGGAAGAGGAGGAAGGAAAGGCAGGTCCAGGAAGTCATGGGGCAGAGGGCTGCGGTGGAGAGTGACACTCGGACACAGACAGTGACTGGAGAGAAGATGACTGGTCCCAGCACAGTAGTGGGAACGGGAACAATTTCGAAATGATAAGAAAAGAGGCACTGGAACAGCAGACAGATAAAGATTGTGAAGAGGAGAGGAAGGCAATGATGGTGAGACACCTAAATCCTCACATAAAAAGTCATAATCTGACTAATCTGGGGCTGAATACGTATAAGTTATTGGATTTTCTATGTCGGCTGGTCATCACCATGTGCACTTGGCATTTTTAGTATAATTTAAATCTATTTGCTGAAGTATATTTGACAACTAAGTAGTTATAGTCAATCCTTCATTTTATAGAATCTTGGTACTATTATTGGTACAGTTTAAAGCCATTAATAATTTTTATCCATTTGTTAATTTCTACAATGTCATTAGATTAATGGAATTTTTTTATGGTTGTGTTATGCTCGGAGTGTGAGACAGGAGACACCAACACATTGAGGGTCGAATTATGAGTCCTTTATTTAAGCCAGCAACAGAGAGAGACTATTGTTATAAAGGTTCTTGGCCCCGAACAGAATAAGTAGAGGGTATATAAAGGCAAAAATTACATAAGCTGTGCAGTTTGATCTATATTTTCTTGGCAAAACACTGGATAGATTAGTTACAGAATTTGCAACTAGGGAGTTTCCAAGTACCAAGGAGAACAGGAATGTGGGTGTGTGATGTGATTACAGGAAGGTTGCATAAGGGATTCATTTCTAGGTAAAGATGGAAGATTTATTACAAAATGGAGTTATTTGTGTCAAGCATGCTGTTACAGGCTATTATAGGTCTTGCAGATAGGTATTTCAGTTGTTTGGCTTTTCACTGTGAGACTAATCAAAATACAGGGACAACACCTGCTGCCCAATGGTTCATTGGCCTGTACAGTGGACAAGGTCCAGGAGGTTAGGCCTCTTTGGGGCAACTATGCTTCCAGTTCCCCCACAGGCTGTATCCATGAGCAATGGATGTCATTCCCTTAGCAGGTTTGTTTTTTGCCAGGTCTTTGATGGGTATTCGGAGTTTTGTTGCTAATTGTGACTGCCAATTGGGGTGCCTCTTTGGCCCTCTGGTTCTGTTCCCCTCCATGTTGACACTGTTTTGTTAAAAGCTCATTTTTTAATAGGTTATACATATGAAACTTTTAAACCATTTCTCTGTTTGTGACAGTCTGATGAAAAGCCCTTTAGAGTGAGCAGACCACGTGGATGTGTAATGATCTGTCCCTACTTATTTATAATTGTGAATGGGCAAAGTTGTTAAAAACCTTTAATAATTACTAAATTGGAGTTCCAGTTGCAAGGCACAAATTCTCCACACCTTACAACTAGAACAACAATGCAGCAATTAGGTGCGCTCACATAGAATATCCAGTACCTTATCTATCTGGCAGATGCACTAGGCGTAGGCCAGTTTTTAAACCTTATCATGTCATGAAAGGTGTTTAGCATTTAAAGCTTTACCTGTTTTATAAGAGGGTGCTAATAAAGCACAACAGGTGATTTATCACTTTGTTTATAAAATACAACTTTAGCAAGCCTGAAATAACAAATGGTGTTATTTAACATTAATGTGTTGACACATGGTAAAGTTGGAAATAAAATTTTACTAGAGCACTTGCAAGTTTGGGTGGAAAAACAAATTAAAATTACAATTAACTGTTAGCAATTACAAATGGCTATTAGCAATTAGCACTGTATTTTAAGTCATAACAGCAGTTAGAATAGGAGAAAAATTATAACTAACTTGATTATAGACTGAGATTTTTTTCATAAATATCCCTTCATGATTCTTATCTTGATATTTACATATTATTGGCAATGACATGCTTGGACTCTGTTGTCCCTGTATTTTTTTCATATTATAGCTCTTTTTTAATTGAAAGTAACTCAGACACTTAATGGGCCTTTAAAATAATTTTGAGATTTTTAAAAATCACATGAAGAGCTTACCCATAAGCATTGTTTTATTTACTAAAGATTATTAAAGCTAGATGAACTTGGAAAGTAGTTTATGAATACTCATTTATTAAAAAGCCAATTTGCTAGCATGCTGGATAAAACACATAACATATAAAGATTTAACAACCCTTACCTGAAAACTTCAGCCATGAAACAGCAACCAACTCACCTGGATTCAAATTATATTTTTGACAAAACTGAAACCTGCTTACATGGCTAAACCTTATCCCAATAGGCAGTTCAATAAAGGCTGTGCCATTCTAAATGAGTTTTTAATGTTCACATTTTCCAGGGAGGTTACAACCTGGGGTTTTCTCCAAAAAAGATGGTCACTTAGTGTGATTTGTTCCCTCCGGAGGGAATATTTCCCAAAGGGGAAAGAGAGGGCCAGATTCATAATGAGAGATGACCGGGTCTTTCTGATGAATGTTTTTTTTTAAAAATTTTTATTATAAAGATATGGTGTACATTTCAGGGTTAGGTATACAAGCATTGATCGTGCAGTTACCCTTGTTGATGAGGTAAGCCCCCCCCCAGGAGTCTTAGTAGGGGGAGGCAAGACAGGGTAGAGTTATGCCAGGTGTTTACTCTTTTCTGTGGAGACATAGTGGCACCTGGTGGTGTTATTTAATAATCACAGACTCTTTTTTTCTTTTTCTTTTTTTTTTCTGTCTAGAGGACAAAGAGCCTGAGTTTTAAGAAATCATACTTTTAAACATGGGGGTGGATTTTGGACCAAACTTAACCATTGCTCAACACAGGGAAACTGGTCCAGGTGACCAGTAGTCCCTGTAATGACTTTCCAAACAGACTCAGTGACATGAACATCCAAAGACCCTGTGGAGGGCCATTTAACATTAAATGCAGACCAATCAACTTCACAGAGTCTGCCTTTGGAGAGATGGACGCTGTAGTCCTCCACGAACCCAATAGAGAAGTTCCTTATTATACAGTCCAGTGGACTGGAGGACTTAGAAGTCTTAGAAGGCCTCTGCCCCATATTGTCAAAACCAGTAGATCACAGGAGGCACCTAATGAGAATTAAACTTGTTATTATAAGGAGATATGCAATAGCGAACAGAAATTTGGCTACTGATGACCAATTCAAAGGTGTGGCGGAGGCAAACCCTATGGCAAAAAGCACAGCAATCAAGCAAAGCAAGGAAAGGGGCCAAGGATGACAGGGGTCTAGAAATTGCATAAGTTCACAGAAGCCAAAAGGGGGCATCCAAACAGAAACTGGACACTAAACCAAGACTCTGTTCTACCAACATCTTGGGTCACCGAACAAATTCTAAGGAGCAGCCTCATCAGGCTCCGACCTACTTAACAGAGTTGTCGCCCCATACAGATTAAACAGATTAATCAGATTCTTACCTCTTAGGAGAAGGCAGACAGACTCAGGAATTTTTGAGGCGGGTAAAAATCAGCCATCGTTCCGTCTCCCTCCAAACCAGATGAGAGGTTATGGGCCCTGGAATGACTCCCCTATAATGTCTCCACCGAGCCAGGGAGAGCTGGAGCGAGGCCACCACCCGAGATTGGTGAATTCTTACTGGGGCCTCCAAATGTTATGACCGGAGTATGAGACAGGAGACGCCAACACGTTGGAGGGTCAGATTATGAGTCGTTTATTTAAGCCAGCGACTGAGAGACTATTGTCATAAAGGCTCTCGGCCCAAAACAGAGTGAGTAGAGGGTATATAAAGGCAAAAATTACATAAGCTGTACAGTTTGATTTACATTTTTCTTGGCAAAATTGGACAGTTATATTAGATACAGAATTTGCAACTAGGGAGTTTCCAACCACCCAGGGGAACAGGAATGTGGGTGTGTGGTGTGACTATGGGAAGGTTACATAAGGGGGTCATTTCTAGGTAAAGATGGAAGATTTATTACAAAATGGAGTTACTTGTGTCATGCAAGCTATTACAGGCTATTATAGGTCTTGCAGATAGATATTTCAGTTGCATGACTTCTTACTGCGAGACTAATCAAAATAACTTTAAAAGGAATAAAGGAACTCCAGCATTTCAGATTCTGCCTAGTTACACAGCCACTTCACATTTTCTGTAGGACATTTAAACTCATTGTTCTTGATACTTAAGCTTTTGTTTCCAATTATAATGTTATACCAGGAAACTTCTTTTAAGATTCTAAATTAGCAGGGTTAGCTTGTGGAAACAAGCCAACTAGGAACAAAGTGCAGCAATGCTTTTAGCTTAGCTATACATTCTCCTTTTCCAAAATAGGAAATCCAAACTGATTTGTACATCTGGTCCAGAGCCATGGTCATCTCCAGCAGAGAACAGCGTGGCTGGAGGGCAATGGCTCTTTCCTCCCATTTCCTTGTTGTAACATTAAGTATATTCTGTACATAATTTGCAAGTAAGCATTTTATTTTAATTGTTGCTTATTATTTAGATATTTTGGAATGCTAATTTTAATTTGTAAAATTAAGGCCATGTAAGGGTATGTTTTTAGAGAAATGAAGTTTCATAAACCCACAGAACATATGTGATCTTTCTGACAGCCCTTCAGTTTTGTGCCAACATTCCATGTATTTTGAATATGAGTAAAAACTGATCTTAATTAAATGAGAGTAGACTTAAAGTAGCTTTGTACACCTTAAGGTTCACTTTTATTTATTTTAAATCTCTACATTCAGAAATGGGGTACCGTATTATCAGACCAGGAGGCATTGCTCTGAAAGATAATTTACTGGGGGAGCCTGGTAAGATGGCGATGGGACAGGTTGGACTGAGACAGTCTCTGCAAAAGCCAGTGTCCATAAAGACTCTCTGCATGAGTAGGTGTGTGCTGTGGGTGAATGAAAGTTTATCTGAGGGGAGACTTGGGTTCTTGCACCCGGGGCTCTCCCCTTGAGATGACTACAACCTGCCACCACCCTGAGTTGGAGCTGCTAGGGTACAGTATCATCTGCTGTTCACAGGACTCTCCTGAGAGGAGTTTACAGAATCCAGCTGATTCTCACCACCTGACACCTGGCCTACATCATCACCTGTTATAGCAAATTGACTGGAGCCCTGAATCTGATCAGTGAAGAGAGAAGATTGGGGGTGTTGGAGAGTAGCCTATCCCTGGTGAGGAAATGCTGACCACAGCCATTTTCTATGTCCCTGGCAGAGACCTAAATTGCCCCGCCCAGCTCCACTCAGCCTCCAACCTGGGACCTAAGGTAATCTTATCAAACTGGGAGAGACAGAAGCCCTACCCCATGCTGGATTGGACAGACAGGTCAGATCTGAGTGGCAGACTTGACAGGCAAAAAGCTGGGTGAGTCTAAATCTGACCCATCCTCCTTCCACAGAAGACCTTGGGCATCTGACCCAAGCTGAGAACAATCCTATCACCAGAGAGCAGAGGGAAGGAGCTAAAGACCAGAGCTAAAAGGAAGTTAGACTTACAGGAAACACCTCAGAAGGATTTTGGTTACTTGTTTTTTGTTGTTGTAGTTGGGGTTTTTTTTGTCTGTTTGTTTTGCTCATTTTTGTTTGTTTTTTTGTTTGTTTGTTTTAGTTTTTTTCTCTCTTTCTGTTTTTGATAAAGTTTTTGCACTTGCTATGTTTCTGTTATTTTATTGATTTTTTTAGACTTCCTGTTTGTATATGGGAGGAGTACATCAATAGGCAGGTTTTTGTTGGTTTGTGTATTTATATGATTGTCTGTATGTTTTAGGTGTTTTTTTTTCTTTTTTCTGTCTTTATGTCCCTTTTCTTTTGTTAGTTGGTATGTCTTCTCTTTTCCCTCTTACTCTTCTCTCTCTCCACCTTCTTCTTGCCCCACCCCCTTCCTTCTTCCCTTCTTTTCCTTCATCTTACCTCATTTTGCTTTCAGGGAGCAAACCTATACCACCCCTGCATAGACAGATTGTAAGGCAGTGGGAAGTGGGTTCCAGGGTGCCCACACACCTGTCAGTGGATACTGCAATCTGCAGATAGATTCTGAATCACAGTTCCCCCATCAGTTGAATTTCAAAACTGCAAAAATACAGCCCCCAACCCACAGTCCAGCTTCAGAATTGAACAAAGTCAGAGGATTCACTTAAGGAAGAATAGGAGATTGAGCAAACAGAAGTAAAAGCAACCCCCATCCCTGAACAACAGAATTAAAGAAGAGGAAAAAAAGGGGGGGTGGAAAATCTACACATATGAAGAAAAACCAAAAGAAGAAAATGGGTTTCACACAGACCCCTAGGAGTCAGACACTAGAAAACAGACTTTGGAATGCAAACAATGAATAGCCCCTACTATGACTGGTCTCAAACTAAAAACCTAGATATCAAGACATTAATAGAGAGCATACAGAGAATTGAGGGGAGACAAGAGGAAAGAATGAAGGAGTTGATAACTGAGATAACAACATTAAAGAATACTCTGAATTAAATAAATAACAAACTGATAAGCATGGAAAGCAGAATTAGTCAAGCAAAAGGAAGACTCTCAGAGCTTGAGGACCAAAATGTAGAACTAAGCCAAACTGTCAAAAACATAGAAAAGAAGCTTAAAAAGACAGAACAAAACCTTTAAGAGATGAGTAATTATATCAGGAGGCTGAACCTAAGAGTAATTGGACTTCTTGAGGCAGAAAGAGAGACACAGACCACCCTGGAACAAACATTCCCTGAAATTATTCAAGAAAACTTTCCTCATCTCATGAGTGATGTGACCATAAAAACACAAGAGATTCAGAGAACCCCTGCAAGAGAACAAACAAGAAAACCAACTCCTAGACACATAGTAATTTGCCTAAACAAAATAGGTATAAAAGAAAAAATCCTAAAGGCAGCAAGAGAAAAAGGTCAGACTACCTACCAGGGAAGACCAATTAGAATACCAGCAGATTTATCTATAGAAACACTTCAGGTTAGGAGAGCTTGAAGTCCAATCTTCAAAGTTCTCAAAGATAAACAATTTCAACCAAGAACACCAAACCAGCTAAGCTAAGCTTCATCAGTGAGGGAGAATTAAAGTCTTTCCCAGACATTCAATCCCTAAGAATCTACACTGCCTCCAAACCAGCTCTACAAGAAACACTTAAGAAAGTATAAAACACAGAAGAAAGGAAAAAAGGAACAACAACGTTCTTCATAAGAGTACAGGAAAAAGATTGAAAACACACAAGAATCAACCCAAAAATCAAAAGAAAGACAACAGACAAACAGGAACAACAATAACTCTATAAGAACTTCATGGCAGGGATAAACTCTCACATTTCAATAATTAGCATGAATGTGAATAGACTAAATGCACCACTGAAAAGACATAGAATGGCAAAATTGATAAAATACCATGAGGCAACAATATATTGTTTCCAAGAGACTCGTCTCACCAGAGAGGACACTCACAGACTCAAGTAAGAGGACAGGAAACAAAATTTCAGGTGAACGGAACACAAATGAAAGCAGGAGTTGCAATCTTAATTTCAGACAAAGTACCTTTTAAGCTATCAAAAAATCTTAAAGGATACAGAAGGTCACTACATAATGATAAAAGGATCAATCTATCAACAAGAAATATCCATCCTAAACATATATGCATCCAACATAGGAGCACCAACTTTCATAAAGCTTCTAGGTAAACTGAAAAAAGATATTGACTCTAACACTATCATAACTGGGGACTTTAATACCCCTCTCACAGCCCTAGACAAATCACCAAGACAAATTATCAGCAAGGAGATCCGGAACCTCAATGTTACTCTTGGCCAAATGGACTTAATTAATACCTACAAAACACTCCACCCAACGACCACAGAGTATACATTCTACTCATCACCACATGGAACGTACTATAAGATCAACCACATCCTTGGCCATAAATCCAGCATAAACAAATTTCATAAGTTTGAAATTCTACCATGCACCTTCTCAGACCACAGTGAAATAAAAATAAATATCAACACCAACAAAGTACCCCCAAAACCCACAAAGACATGAACACTAAACAGCATGATGCTAAGCAACTCCTGTGTCAACATGGAAATCAAAACAGAGACTAAAAGATACCTGGAAACAAATGAAAGTGAAGAAACATCTTACCAAAGCCTCTGGGATGCCATGAAAGCAGTAGTAAGAAACTAATTCATATTGCTACAAACTCACATGAAGAAAATGGAAAGATCACAAGTTAACAGCCTAACAAGTCACCTAAGGAAGATGGAGAAGCAAGACCACCAAAACCCTAACTCAGCAGAAGAATGCAGATCATCAATATTAAAACCCAAATCCGGGACACAGAAGCCAAAAAGATAATACAAAAAACCAATGCAACAAAAAGCGGGTTCTTTGAAAGGAGAAACAAGATTGATGGTCCCCTAGCTAGACTGACCAAGAAAAAGAGAGAAAAAGCCCAAATAAACACAATCAGAAACACAAAAGTTGAAGTCACAACTGACCCTGAAGAAATACAAAAGATTATCCGAGACTCCTATGTACACTTGTGTGGAAACAAATTTGAAAACCTAAAGGAAATGGAGAACTTTCTGACATCACACAACCTCCCTATGTTAAAACAAGAAAAAATTGAGACCATAAATAGACGAATAATAATCCAGGAAGTTGACTGTGTCGTCGTACCTGCAAAAAAAAAAAAAAAAAAAAAGCCCTGGACCAGATGTCTTTCCAGCAGAATTCTACAAAACATACAAGGAGGAACTGATACCAATCCTTTTGAAAGTATTTCAGGCGATTGAAAAAGATGGCACTCTCCCCAAATCATTTTATGAAGCTAACAACACATTGATACTCAAGCCAAGTAATGACCCAACAAAGAAAGAGAACTACAAGCCAATATCCATGATGAACATAGATGATAAAATTCTCAACAAGATCCTAGCACCAGATTCAACAACACATCTCAAAAACATCCACCACGACCAAGTAGACTTCATCCCTGGGAGGCAGGACTGGTTCAACATTTGTAAGACCATAAATGTCATTAAATATACCAACTGAGGTAAAAACAAAAACCACATGATTATATCATTAGATGCAGAAAAAGCTTTTGATCAAATCCAGCATGCCCTCTTGATAAAAACCTTTGAATATCTAGGCATAGCTGGCAAAATAGTAAGAGCCAGCTACAAGAAACCCACAGCCAGCATACTGCTAAACAGAAATCGAAACCTTTTCCCCTGAAAAATGGAAGAAGACAAGGATGCCCACTCTCACCCCTCCTGTTCAACATAGTCTTAGAAGTCCTAGCTAGAGTAATCAGTCAACAGAAGTAGACCAGGGATATCCACATAGGGAAAGAGGAAGTCAAGTTGTCCCTCTTGGCAGATGACATGATTCTATACCTCGAAAACCCAAGAGAATTTGTCAAAAATCCCCTTGCAGTGGTAAAGGACCTTGGCAAACTCTCAGGGTATAAAATGAATGTGCAAAAGACAATTGCATTTCTATACACCAGTAATAAACAAACAGAAACCCAAATAAAAAGCACAATTCCATTCATAATACTCACAAAACAAAAAAAATGAAATACCTTGGCATCTTCCTAACCAGAGAAGTAAAAGAACTTTACAATGAAAACTACAAAGCACTGCTCAAAGAAATCAAAGATGACACAAGCAGGTGGAAAAATATTCTATGCTCATGGATTGGAGGAATCAACATTGTTAAGATGTCCATCTACTTAAGGCAATCAACAGATTTAATGCAATACCCATCACATTACCAGCAGCATTCTTCTCAGAACTGGAAACAACAATACAGGCATTCATATGGAAAAATAAATGACCACAAATAGCCAAAATAATAGTCAGGAAAAAAAAAAAACAGGAGGTATCACACTCCCAGACTTTAAACTTTATTATAAAGCTACAATAATTAAAACAGCCTGGTATTGGTACAAGAATAGGAATATAGACCAATGGAACAGAATTGAGATTCCAGAACCAAAACCTCAATTTCTCAACCAACTCATCTTTGACAAAGCCTCCACCACCAACCACTGTACTGAATACAAACTACTCAGTAAATCGTGCTGGGAAAACTGGCTGACCACATGCAGAAGACTAAAAAAAGACCCCTACCTATTCTCATACACAAAAATCAATTGTAAATGGATCATAGACCTAAATGTAAAACCTCAAACTATAAGAACCTTAGAAAATGCAGGAGACACCCTTATGGAAATTGGAACCGGCAACCAATTCCTGATCAAAACCCAAAGTTCCCATGTCATTAGAGATAAGATAGACAAGTGGAACTTCATCAAACTGACAAGCTTCTGCAAGCCAAAGAAACCATCAAGAGAGCAGGGAGACAGCCCACAGACTGGGAAAAAATATTTGCCAATTGTGTCTGACAAAGGCCTAACATCTAGAATCTACAAGAAACTCAAATGTGCTGAAAAATTATAAACAAACAGCACCATTACAAAGTGGGCAAAAGATATGAATACACACTTCTAAAAGAAGACGTACAAACAGTCAACAGATACATTAAAAAATGCTCAGTCTCACTACTCATCAAAGAAATGCAAATTAAAACTACACAGACATGCCACCTAACTCCAGTCAGGATGGCTATCATCAATAACTCAAAAAACAAAAGATACTGGAGAGGATGTGGCAAAAAGGGAACACTTCTACACTGTTGGTGCTAGTGCAAACTAGTACAGCCTCTGCGGAAAACAGTATGGCGATTCCTAAATGTTCTAAAAATTGACCTACCATATGACCCCACAATCCCCCTACTGGGAATATACACAGAAGAACTCAAATCACTCTATGAAAAAGATACCTGCACACATATGTTTATCACAACATTGTTCACAATATCAAGAACATGGAATCAACCATACTGCCCATCAAAAGAGGAGGATTGGATAAAAAAATGTGGTACATATACACAATGGAATATTACGCAGCCATAAAGAAAAACAAAATCCTGAACTTCTCAGCAACCTGGATGGACTTAGAGTCTATAATACTGACTGATCTTTCACAGAACCAAAGAACTGAGTATCACATGTTCTCCCTCATAAGCAGACCTTGAACAACTATCGTAATACTATAAGAAAAGGATTGACAGTAGCGGGCAACTGTGGGGGGTGGGGAGGTGGGATTGGCAGTAGTGGGAATCTCCCTGGGGAAGGGGGGACACACCTTATCAACAGGGGTACCCACATAATGAATATTTGTATACCTAACCCTGAATTGTACCCCACATCTATAAAATTAAAAAATGGAAAGTTAAAAAAAGAAAGATAATTTACTGTTCTAAAATATGTATTTTAAATAAAGAGTGTAAAAGAAAAAAATTTTTTTGAAAAACGCAGGAGACACCCTTACATTGGAATAGGCAACCAATTCTTATCATAACCCCAAATGCCCATGACATAAGAGATAAGATCAACAAGTGAGACCTCATCAAACTGGAAATCTTTTGCAAAGAAAAATAAACTATCAAGAGAGCAGGGACACAGCCCACAGAATGGGAAAAAATATTTGTCAACTGTATATCTGACAAAGGCCTAACATCCAGGATCTACAAGGAATTCAAACATGCTGAAAGGAAAAAACAAAAACAAAAAAACAGCCCCATTGCAAAGGAGGCAAAAGATATGAATAGAGACTTCTCAAAAGAAGACATGTGCACAGCCAACAGATACATGAAAGAATGCTCAGTCTCACCAATCATCAAAGAAATGCAAATCAAAACCACACTGAGATGCCGTCTAACTCCAGTCAGGATGGCCATCTTAATAACTCAGAAAACAACAGATGCCCAAGGGGATGCAGAGAAACAGAATGCTGCTACACTATTGGTCGGCGTGTAAATTAGAACAATCCCTGTGGAAGGCAGTGTTGTGATTTCAAAAAGATCGAGAAATTGATCTCCTATATGACTCAGCAATCTCCCTCCTGGAAATATACCCAGCAGAACTCAAATCATTCACAAAAAAGACACCTGTGCATGCATGTTTATTGCAGCCCTATTCACAATAGCAAAAACATGGAACCAACAATGCTGCCCATCAAAAGTGAACTTGACAAAAAAAATGTGGTATATATACATGATGGAATATTACACAGCCATAAAGAAGGACAAATTACAGACTCTGCAGCAACTTGGATGGATTTACAGTCTAGCATACTCAGTGATTTATCTCAGAAAACTGAGTACCACATGTTCTCACTCATAAGTGAACCCTGAGCATTCATCATCATACTACAAGAAAGGGATTGGCAGTAGCAGGATACTGCCAGGGGAGGGAGGGCAGATAACATCAATAAGGATACCTGACCCTAAACGAGGTGAAGTGAGTACCAATGGGAGACCAAAACTTCACCTGTACATAGACCACTTATGTACCTAATCCTGACCTGTACCCCACATCTATAAAATAAAATATAGAAAGTAAAAATAAACAAATTGAATTAATCATGGTAATTAAATGTAATTACCATGAACTACAAAATGAAATATGAAATTGTCAGTCTTCAAGTGTGCAAATACTAAAATATCTGCTATGATTTCATGACACAGCCCCATTACTCTTTCAACCCATCCTGAAGCACAGCAGAATTGTCACTAACTTTCAAACATCTGCCAAATCTTTTCCAACAACCACAGATCCACATATACTGCTACTGCATTTATCATCTAGGGAATAACAACAGTCCCTTTATTATGTGCAAAGTTACATTACAAAACTAAATTCAATACCAGGCACAACAGTTAATTTATTTATTAATCTTTTGTTATAAAAATGATCAAATCTAAAAGAGTAGCAAATACTGAAATTCTTCATTAAAATTAACCGGTATAAAAAAAAAAGAAAGAAAAGTGCAGGTCTTAAAAAATATCCAAAATTTGTAATGGAATACACAAATGAATTAATTACTACCTATGCTGTTATTATATTTCTAAAAATAGGGTTAGAGATTGCTTGAGAGAAAGGAGTGAGCACACACAAAAGGAAGGGAAGTCCTTCACTGCATTCCCATCATCATCCTCTGTCCATATTTAAATACATACTAACTGTCAGCTTTTCTCTTTTTGGCCTTTAACAAATGAGCTGTGTGATTCTGGGCAGAATATTTAGCATCTTGGGTCCTGTCAGTTTCAAACAAATAAATATTTTAACAAACAATGATTGAGGACAGACTATACTTAAGGGAAAAACAAGGAAGCCAGTATAGCTGACCTCAATGTGCCCAGTGTCGAGTAGGCATGGTAGACACCTTTGTCAGTGTCACACCTAACTTTATACACTTGGAACTTTCACTATAAGCCAGTGGGCTGTAGCTTAGTTATCTCCATTTTTTCCTCTATTAAGCAAATAGTGGGAAGTATTCAGAATATGCCAACCTCTGTGCTAAGTGCTTACGAGTTAACTTGAGGAGCATAAACACAGCCGTTTATGTTCTGGAGCGCCATCCTAACAGGAGGAAATGTAAGTCAGGCAAATACAAACTAGTGTAACTGCCCTAAGACTGTGGAAACTATGCTGGGATCCCAGACAAGGACAGGGACTATGAGATGGTGCAACCACAAAGTCTGACCTTGGGCTATAGCCACACCCAACACAGAGTTTACCTGGGAGTATTCATCTTCACCATTGTCTAGAAGACTTAAGTACCCTTTGGCTGTGCAGAGCTCTTCAAGTCTGCTAGGAGGGCTTCTCTTATGGCAGATAAGTAAATGCATTTGGAGCTTTAATTGATATCCCCACATATTTTAACAGGGTTTAAGACAGAGAACAGCGCAACAAACAATGGCATTGTCAAATAGCCAGGAATTTAGAGTCTGCAAGAATTAGTGGTCAGAGAAGTCGATCAGCTATGTAGATGTGTGTAGATCAATGGTGATAGGGAGGTGGAAGATATGGTAATGGAATATATTTCTCATGTTCACCCTTTACTGGAGGTCCCCTTGGCAATGGAAGTACCCCATTTTCCCAGATGCAGAGTTTCCAATTTTTGTTGTAGATTTTAATGATTGGGGAAGATCTTTAACATGAGATTAATTTGATGACAAAGAAAAATCACAATGAACTAAACTCCTAGATGCCTCAGTGGCTTTTAAAAAGTATCTGAAAACCCTCACATCACAGAGAGTCATTGCGTGGACATATAGAGTCACTCCTGACCTCTTTCAGAATGGCCAAGCAATCAACAATTTTTCATTTGGGTTTGAATTCCTTCATTTGGTTTAAACTGCTAATGTGGAGAGGGGAATGTTTGTGTGCTGCTGAGTGGGACAAGACAAGGGTGTTTTGGTAAGAGTGGTAGTTCTCTGAATGGCAGCAATGAAAAATTCTTGAGCAGAGTTTTGAATGCCTCTCCTGACAAGAGTGAAATTATGGTCTAAAACATTGCTGGAGTTTTATAAAATGAAGATATCTTTTGTCCTGCTGCTTGTTTCTGTAATTCTATGAGGAAGGTCTTCAGAGATCAAATGTTAATACATTAATAACCTGAGGAAGAAGGGCTGATTTTGATATTAAATTGGAAATTTGCCTTTTGTCTATTGTTTACAAAGCATCCATGGAGAAACGTGTATTTTATATTACTGGTTTCCTTTATAACCCTATGTAATCTAATAAAAGAATTTACTTTTTTTTTTTTTTTTTTGAGTTGGAGTCTCACTCTGTCGCCCAGACTAGAGTGCAGTGGTTGCTCCTGGCCACTGTAGCCTCGACCTGCTGGGCTCCAGCGATCCTTCCACCTCAGCCTTCCAAGTAGCTGGAACTACAGGCATGCACTACTACGCTCGGCTAATTTTTTGATTTATTGTAGAGATGAGGTCTAAATCTATTATTCAGAGAAGGATTTCATAGGCCTCACCATATCGACAAAGGGGTGCAGAGAACAGGGAGTCAATTTCCACCAAAAATTCATTTGGAATCCCCAGGAATTTCACACTTGGAACCATTCATATATTTAGGATTTGGTGCTGTTGGAGGGTTTGTGTCCCTTTGAGGAGAAAGCTTCTTGGCTCTAAAATGTGTTGTACAAAGTGGAGATAGTAGATGACCTCTGACTGCTACTTATAGGAACCCAAACTAATGTAGGGAAGAGAATCATATCCCTGAAGGAGAAATGGAGTAGGAGGAAGGAAGATGCAGATGTGGACTGAGATTGCAAGGGGGATCCAGAGTGTGGTTGGCTTAAGCCCCTGGACATCTTGGGTGGAGCCAGGTACGGTGCTCTTTATGCCCTGTTCTAGTAGCAGGTATGTTGGGAGCCAGCCTGAGACCCGCCTGATTGACAAAGTCCAGGTGCGCTGAGGACCCCCAGCTGCAAAGCAAGTCCGGGCAGCTGAGGCCCTTCTGTCTTCCGCCTTTGCTGTTGGTACAGCTGAAGAAATTCTGTGCAGTCGTGGAAGAAGATGGCATATTTGTGCGAGGTATTCACAGTTAACCTGAGAATGTCATGGTCATTTTTCCATTTTCCCACTATGCCGCTTGGCCTTTTCTAACATATGCAAGGGTTAAACTCTGAAGCACATCAAGAGTGCTTTCTTTCACTTGGTTATAAGTTACTAGATATTGCTTAAGCAATAAATGATATAAGTATATTCACTCATTTGATTTAGAATTATGTAATTTAGTGTTTAGACATAAGGTTTTTTAGAAGCACAAGTTTATAGTAAGTTCATTATGAATGCATTATAAGTTCTAACACTTATCTAGGAGTTATGTAGTTGATTTATAACACTGTTTTCACTGACTTAGGATAAAGATTAATCGTTACGGTTTTTACTTAATTCAATAGTTAAAACTCTAAGTTAACATTTATAGAGTGGGTTTTCACTGAACTCATAATATACTAATCAGACACTTTTATGATAACTTAGCTAAAGACAGAAAGCAACCTTGGGGGCCTGGGAAACATTACTAAAAGCTTCTTTTGAGTTTTCTTTAGAAACAAGCACTGCAAGATAAGAGAAAAGTAACAAAGACACCTGGACAAGAAAGACGATTACAGAACTCTGAAGGCCATAAAGCCCCAGAAGGAAAACTACTGCTACATGAAGAACTTTACTCTTGGAAACTTTCTGGAGACAGTTCAAGGACTGTAATTCGGGACTTTGGACTAAAACTATCATCTTTGGCCTTATGAATAAGACTCATTGTCTGAATGTTTACAGGATTCTTGGCTTGTTTGTTGCTAAGACCACTAGATGGTGGTAACTTGTAGAGGATATGTACGTGAAGGAATTTTCTTTGTCTTGCCCCTTTACAAATGGTATAAAAGCTCTGTGTTAACTAACATTAAATTGTCATCTGTTCAAGAAGCAGGTGTCCGGGTATATTGTTCTCATCCTTCGCCTATCCGTCTCTCCTTCAGGAAATCTCACAACCTGGCAAGGGGCTGGACCCCTTCACAGGTAGAGTTGGAGAGGCAGAGGGCATGAGGATAAGGTAGGCAGGAGGAGGGCATCAAAAGCACTCGCCATGGGGCTGAACCTGGCAATTGCTTCCATGTGTGTATTTGGGTGGAGACAACTGGCTCTTCTCTTTCTTCTTACTGTCCTGCTCCTTCCTAATCTGCTCATGAGGCTTAACACCTGCAGCTTGTCTCCATGTTCCTGCTCCATTGTGACCAAGAGCTTGAACTCACTTGGCATCATTAAAAGCCTGGTTAGAAAACAGTGTGGGGAAGTCTGGGCAGGTTACCCTGGGCCAACCACGAAGCCCCCAAGCTAAGGGGACAGTGTGTAACCCTTGGCGCCATGCCCTAGAACTTAATATGCAAACAAAGTTCTTCCCCTCTCTAAGGGCCGATGAGGGATGGCATTTCCTGCAAAGACAGTGAGGGTGGCATCTCCTAGGCTAGTCTGACACCTCCTCTGTACCAGGCCCCAGGTCAGACTGGACAGCAGGCACAGGCATGACATTGACTGTTCAGGGCTGATCCTCCCCTGATCCTCCCATCACTGTCTGAGTTCTCTTGGTCCAGATGCACACCCCACTCAGGTCTCTGTCAAGTGTCTAGCACTGTGTATGGGGTGGGAGGGATGCTGGAGTGTTCAAATCAATGAATGAACAAATGAATAAGTGCCATTCAATGATAACTGTGGTTATCAACCATGTTTTGGGGACAGCATGATAATATTGTACTATACTTGTTTAAAAATTACATTTCTCTCTTGGAAAAACTGAATATGAAAATTCAGACGATCATTAAAATGTGAAAACATCTGCAACATTTTTATGCAGGATTTTATTTAATTTTTTTATTTTAAAGATGTGGGGTACAATTCAGAATTAGGTATACAAATATAGAATTTTAAAAATATAAAAACAGCATAGTTTAAAGCAGACTTGCTCCCTTTCTTTTTTTTTTTTTTTTTTTTCATTAATCAGTAGTTTTTATTATGGTTTTGTGGGGTACAGG
>NW_007258072.1:64206-68690 GCF_000164805.1 Carlito syrichta | reverse complement strand
CCCGGCGGGAGGGGGCGGACGGCCAGCGTTTCTCTGGCGCGTTTGGAAGCGAGTTCCTTCGTGTTGTGCTTTTGCCTTTCGGAGTGGGAGTCTCGCTCACGGCCCCGGCAGCCCCGACCGCTGGGCTCGGGCGGTCCTGCCTCGGGCCCGCTCACGTCGTTGATTCGTTGTCGAGGCGCGCCTTGCCGAGCTGCCCAGGCTGCTCTCGCCTGGGCCTCCCAGAGTGCTGATGTTGCAGGCTTGAGCCATGCGCCCAGCCGGGAAGGTTCGTTCGTTTCAGTGAGTTGTAGAAGGGTGAACTCGAGGCTACTTTGGGACTCTTGTGACATTTTAGGACCGGCTTATAAGTTGCATGCGGGTACCGTGGCGGTCACAGACTGGGTGTGCGGTGGCAAAACAAGAGGCACGCACACCTGGCCATCAGACGTGCTGCAGGCACGTAGTGTTTAGCCAAGAGGCAGCTAAAGTCTAGGGACACTGGAAAGATGGGAGAGTCGGAAGGGGAGGCTCATCGTTGATTCTCTTCTTGAAAACATTGTTTACTTTTGTATCCCTTGTCTTTGTAGGTTTTGAAATCCAAGATGGGAAAATCGGAGAAAATTGCCCTTCCCCACGGCCAGCTTGTTCATGGTATGCACTTGTACGAACAACCAAAGATTAACAGACAGAAAAGCAAATATAACTTGCCACTAACCAAGATCACCTCTGCAAAAAGAAATGAAAATAACTTTTGGCAGGATTCTGTTTCGTCTGATAGAATTCAGAAGCAGGAAAAAAAGCCTTTTAAAAATACTGAGAATATTAAAAATATGCATATGAAGAAATCAACATTTCTAACTGAAGTGAGCCAAAAGGAAAATTATGCTGGGGCAAAGTTTAGTGATCCACCGTCTCCCAGTGTTCTTCCAAAGCCTCCTAGTCACTGGATGGGAAGCAGTGTTGAAAATTCCAACCAAAACAGAGAGCTGATGGCAGTACATTTAAAAACGCTCCTCAAAGTTCAAACTTAGATCGCAGATTTCAGTGTGTATGTAAAACCTAGTTTTTCCCAAATCCCTGAACTCTTTAAAAAAAGAATTGGTTCAGAAATGGAAATTTGCCTTGTTGCAACATACAAGTGTAAGAGATGAGTTTAAAAATTACATACAAACAGCTTGTATTATATTTTATATTTTGTAAATACTGTATACCATGTATTATGTGTATATTGTTCATACTTGAGAGGTACATTATAGTTTTGTTATGAAAGTATGTATTTTGCCCTGTCCACATGGCAGGTGTTTTGTATATATACTATGGAGAAATTATAAGTGTGTGCCAAGGCACATGGAAGACCGATTTATTTGCACAAGGTACTGAAGTTTTTTTCAAGAAACAGCTATCAAATCTCAAGGTGAAGATCTAAATGTGAACAGTTTACTAATGCACTACTGAAGTTTAAATCTGTGGCACAATCATTGTAAACATGGGGTTTGTTTCTCTAAAATGATTTCTGCCTTCTGATCTGAAATTAGTAGAAAACTCCTATTCCCAGTTTTGCCGAACTTAATTTCTGGTTTTTGGTATATGTCCATTCAAATCTAAAATGCCTCTAATTTTAATGCCAACAAAATTGGTTGTAATCAAATTTTAAAATAACAATAATTTGGCCCCCCCTTTTAAACTAGTCTTGACTCTTTCTGTGTGACTGTTTTTCATGTTTGAACATGTAGCCAGGAGATACTTATGTGTGACTGGATTTTTTCATGTTGCTGGCTGAATGTTTTTGATGTTATGTTCATCTGTTCTCCTTCTATAAAACTTAAGAGTATCCAGTTGGACAATACTTCTCCCTCTGAGGAGGGATTCCTCATCTCACAAATGGAAACAATTGGTAAAAGTAAACCTTAGGATGGGCACGATGTCTCATGCCTGTAACCCCAGCACTTTGGGAAGCAGAGGTGAGAGGATTGTCTGCCCAGGGGTTTGAAACCAGCCTGGGCAACTTGGTGAGACCTCCTCTCTACATTTTTAAAAAAATTAGCCAGGCATGGTGGCGCATGTGTGTAGTTTTGGCTGCTTAGAAGGCTAAGGTGAAAAGATCACCTGAGTCTGGCAGGTTGGGGCTGCGGTGGCCGTGATTGTGCCACTGCACTCTAGACTGGGCGATGGTATATTTTTATATGTGCACTGTTTACTTAATATACATTCCATACATTTTCATACTGTATACTTTCAGTGATCATTAGTTATACATGTTTAGTTTACTATAGTTGCATTGATCTTGAGTGGTGACACTTGAGCCAAAGCAAGCAGATTTGATATTAAGATAGATGAAGGTTTGAGATTCTGAAGCTTGGAGATAAATATGGCAGCTTGTGAGCTTTAACTTTAAAATATATACTTTATTTTTTGAGTCGGAGTCTCAGTCTGTCACCCAGGCTGAAGTGCAGTGGCATACACACTGCAGGCTCGACCTGCTGGGTTCAGGGGATCCTTTCGCCTCAGCCATCCAAGTAGCTGGAGCTACAGATGCACGCCACTATGTCTGGCTGGTTTTTGAGATTTATTATAGAGACAAGGTCTCAAGTTGCCCAGGCTGGTCTCAAAGCCCCAGGCTCAGGCAGTCCTCTCGCCTTGGCCTCCCAACGTGCTGGATTACAGGCTGAGCCACTGTGCCCAGCCTATACTTTCTTTACAGTGTATGTTTCCAACTGGGAAAATTTAAAATACACCTCTTTCCCTATACAGGTTTTAGTTACAGAAAGCTAAAATATATCCTAACAAAAGAAAAAACCTTTTCTGAGTAATTGGGCAATATTTAGACATATGCAAAGGCAAAGTTGTTAAGATATACACATGATTCTCTAAGGTGGGTTTAATGAGAAAGGTGTTAGCATTCTCCCGAGAAAAAAAAACAAATGGAAGTGTCTTAGATCTCATAGTTCACACAAGAGGGAAAGTGCTATTGAAGAGTGGGGAGGGCTGGGCTCGGTGGCTCAGCCTGTAATCCCAGTGGTTTGGGAGGCCGAGGTGAGTGGATTGCCTGAGCCCGTGGGTTTGAGACCCGCCCGGGCTACTTGGCGAGATCTCATCTCTACAATAAATCAAAAATTAGCCGGGTGTGGTAGTGCGCGCCTGTAGTTCCCGCTACTTGGAAGGCTGAGGCAGAAGGATCGCTGGAGCCCAGTGGGTCGAGACTGTGGTGGCCAGAAGCGTGCCACTGCCCTCCAGTCTGGGCGATGGAGTGTGACTCAAAACTCAGAAAATAAAGAGTGGGGAGAACTGTGGTGTAACCTTGGAGTCTCCACTGACTGGATAAACATTGCTAAGGGGGTGCAATAACTGAGTTAGGTCATCACCACAAAGTGAGTGGTGGGTATGCTGTCTTGAATACACAGCTCAACCCAACAGCCATGCTTTGGCACTGGCTGTAACATGCTTTGTTCTTGATATGTGGAGAGGTTAGTTATATCTTAATATTACATATGGGTATGCATTTAGAGAAACTTACCAAACTGACAGGAAAGTGTAGGTGAATTTTCAACCTTGCAAAGGTTAAAACTAGTCTTACACTGGCACCAGGCATGGTGGCACACGCTTGTACTTCCAGCTACTCGAGAGGCCAAGGCAGGAGGTTTGCGTGAGCCCAGGATTTTGAGCCTGTGGTGTGCCGTGTTGTTGCCTATGAACAGTTTCCCAGGCTGGGCAACATGGACTCCGTTGCTCAAAAAGACTTCTTAGAAAGTCTTAAAAAGATTTCTTAAAAACACTAATGAAAAACTAGGTGCGGTGGCTCACGCCTATAATTCCAGCACTTTGGGAGGCCAAGGTGAGAGGATTACCTGAGCCCATGGGTTCAAGACCAGCCTGGGAAACTTGGAGATATCTCTACATTAAATCAAAAAACTAGCTGGGCGTGGTGGTGTGTGCCTGTAGTTCCAGCTACTTGGTGGGACAGAAGGATCTGAGCTCAGCAGGTCACAGCTGTAGTGGCTGTGAGTGTGCCACTGCACTCCAGCCTGGGCGACAGTGAGACTCCAACTCAAAAAAACAAAAACAAAAAACACTAGTGAAGAGAATGGTTAGTTTTTAAGAGATTGACTTAAGTAAACAAAATTTTGGTTCGATTATACTACAGGTGATATACATTCAGTGAAAAGCTATTAGTGAATTTACAAGTTAAATAGGTTTGGTGTTACTAGTAAAACACCATTTAGTGGGCCATTATTGTTGAGCTGGGTAATTTTCTCTCTGGAATGTCTTGAAACGTTTCTTCCGATGTTCTTCTAATGTTCTGGTCTTGTGGTTACATAAAGCAAGTGTTTCTAGTCACCAGCTTCTGGCCCAAGTTGAAACTAGTGGTCTGGTAAACAGGCTCTTAATTGCAAAAGGGGTAAACGGTTTATACGTGTATGTGAGTGGGAAAATGTGTTACATGCAGTGGTATTTCTCTATAGAATATCAGTATGTGCTATTTTATACTGGATTTTTTTTTTTTTGAG
>NW_007258072.1:62381-64186 GCF_000164805.1 Carlito syrichta | reverse complement strand
AGTAGCCGGAATTACAGACACGTGCTACCACGCCCAGCTGATTTTTTGATTTATTGTAGACATGAGGTCTCGCTGCCCAGGCGGGTCTCGAACTCTCAGGCTCAGGCAATCCACTCACCTCAGTCTCCCAACGGCGCGGGATTACAGGCTGAGCCACTGAGCCCGGCTTATACTGGATTTTATACAGCAGTGGTACAGTCACACTACAGCATCCAACTTCTGGGCTCAAGCCATCCTCCCGCCTCTGCCACCCTTGTAGCTAGGAATACAGGTGTGCGCCACCGTGCCTGGTTAATTTTTTTAATTTGTGGTGATGGGATTCGCTCTGTTGCCCGGGCTGGTCTCAAAATCCTTGCCCTCAGCAGTCTGCACTGGCCTCCTAAAGTAGAGGGCTTACAGGTGTGAGGCTTCACTTGTTTCTAGTAGGTCACTTAAGACTATCTTTTAAAAAAAACCCAGTCCTTGTTTTGTTTGTACCTGCTCTTTGCTGAAAAGCCTTAAGTCAACTTGTGATGCTGAGACGGAGCAGGAGGCCCCAGAATGGGCCTGGGAAGGAGGGCACAGCTGCACCCTCCCAGGGACAGGGTTGGATGAGCACGGGGAGGCCCTGGCGGTGGTGAAGAGGCTGGGCTTCTCCCCAGCCCCCGGCTGGCTCTCCAGTGAGTGCATTTCGATGGCTGAGGCAGGGTTCAGGCTGCCGAGCTCAAAGCCGCCCTCCCCAGCCCACCATTCCTGCTTCTCCAGAGGCAGTGCTAGGGAAGGGAGCATGACTCTGGCATTAAGAGGCGGCTGGTTTTGCGGTTGAGAAGGCTGAGAGGGAGTCGAGGCAGACACGTTTTGAGTGAGGATGTGAAGCAGCCAGGTCTAGGAAAGGAGGGAAGGGGCCTGAAGACGCAGGAACCTGGGTTTGATGTTGCACTTTGCCGGAGTCGCCACTCCTGCTTACGCAGGTACACCATCCTTGCCAATAGATGAGAAACTCATTTGAGAAGTTCAGACCACAGTTGGGAAATATCCCCCATCTTTTTTTTTTTTTTTTGAGTTGGAGTCTCACTCTGTCGCCCAGACTGGAGTACAACAGCCGCTCCCGGCCACCGCAGCCTCGACCTGCTGGGCTCCTGGGATCCTTCCGCCTCAGCCTTCCAAGTAACTGGAACTACAGGCACACACTACCACGCCCAGCTCATTTTTGATTTATTGTAGAGATGAGGTCTCACCAAGTTGCCCAGGCTGGTCTCAGGGCTCAGGCAGTCCACTCGCCTTGGCCTCCCAAAGTGCTGGGATCACAGGCAGAGCCACAGAGCCCAGCCAATTTCCCACGTTTTATTTAAATCACCAATTTTAGCTTTTTCTAGTAATGCATTGTAAATGTTAATATTAATGGCAGGTGTTGTGGCTTATACCTGTAATCCCAGTACTTTGGGAGGTGGAGGCAAGAGGATTGTCTGAGCCTGGGGTTAAGACCAGTCTGGGCAACTTGGTGAGACCTTGTCTCTACAGTCAATAAAAGAAAATAGCCAGGTGTGGTGGTGCGCATCTGTAGTTCCAGCTACTCAGAAGGTTGAGGCGGAAGGGTTGCCTGAGCCCAGCAAGTTGAAGCTGCAGTAGCCGTGACCATGCCACTGCACTCCAGCCTGGGTGAGAGTGAGACAAATTAATTAATTAACGGACTGGGTTAGATGAATCCTGACATCCCTCCCAATTCTAACAGTCTGTGTGATTTTAGAAAATGACAGCTTCGCTGTGCTCGGTGGCTCAGCCTGTAATCCCGTGCCTTTGGGAGGCTGAGGTGAGTGGATGGCCTG
>NW_007258072.1:60175-62014 GCF_000164805.1 Carlito syrichta | reverse complement strand
GGCAACTTGGCGAGACCTCATCTCTACCATAAATCAAAAAATTAGCCGGGCATGGTAGCGCGTGCCTGTAGTTCCAGCTACTCGGAAGGCTGGGGTGGAATGATCGCCGGAGCCCAGCAGGTCGAGGCTGCGGTGGCTGGGAGCGGCCACTGCACTCCAGTATGGGCGACAGAGAGACTCCAACTCAAATTTAAAAAAAAGAAAATGACACCTTCATTCACAGGCTTAATAACACATTTTTGCATGTGGTTATAAACATTCTTACACAGTGAAATTAATATAGTCCCTTCCTTTTGAATAATAAACCGCCTCAACCACCTCTCCCCCTTTGCTCGACATTTCTTAGCTCCTTTGTGACTTTTTTGAGTTGGAGTCTCACTCTGTCGCCCCGGCTGGAGTGCAGTGGCACACTCATGGCCACCCCAGCATTGACCAGCTGGGCTCAGGTGATTCTTCTGCCTCAGCCTTCTTAGTAGCTGGAACTACAGGCATGGGCCACTATGTTCAGCTAATTTTTAAAAATTTTCTGTAGACAGGGTCTCACCATATTGCCCAAGGCCCTTGAGCTCAAGCAATCCTCCCACCTTGGCCCCCCCATCCCATGTCCATTTCTTAAACGCTTGTCTGATGGCTGAGACCAAATCTTGAATTTCAAAAATAAGAAAAAAAGAATTATGCTTATGGAAGCTATTCAACCAAGGTGGTTTTTCATTTTTTAAAAAATTTTTGAGTGGGAGTCTCACTCTGTCTCTGAACTTTCAAGTAAGTTAGTTGGTTATAACATCTAAAACAATAGAAAAACTAGTCAATGACTGAAACACCAAAGCCGTTGTAAATAAGAATCGAAAGATGAGGGAAAGGATAATATATTTAAGCATGGGCTTATTTGGAAAATGGAACAGATGACATATGATGTTAATGTTGATATAAATGTGATGCTTGAAGAATCTTCAACTGGGGGAGGATAAAGAGGTAGGTGGGAATGAGAAAGACCGGAAGAGATTTACAGTAATTGTCTGTGGTTTGAAAGGAGGGTTAAAGAAGTCACCTAAAATGGAATAGCAAACTACAAGCAGCGAAGTGTGCTGATGAGATGCAGGCCCCCAAAAAGGGGAGGGAACAGCTGGGGGCAAGGCGTCCTGCTGCAACCGGGAGGGGGCTGGTGGTGTGCCGCTCTGCGTGGCAGGCTGGTCCCTACCCTCTCCGTCTCCCATGCTGAAGTGATGGCGGTGGAGCTAATGAAACTCTAAAAGCACCCTCTAGGTTTGCCGAGGTCCACTCTAGGATGTTCACACAGTGAAGCTGCCTGAGGATGCATTTCTCAGAGAATCTCCCACCGTGATACGA
Organism: Carlito syrichta; assembly: GCF_000164805.1. NCBI lineage: Eukaryota > Metazoa > Chordata > Mammalia > Primates > Tarsiidae > Carlito > Carlito syrichta. Next base: position 60,667 of record NW_007258072.1, on the reverse strand, counting down.
CACTTGACTGTGTACGTTAAAACTTTAAGTGGGCCAGGCTCAGTGGCTCAGCCTGTAATCCCAGCATTTTGGGAGGCCGAGTTGAGAGGACTGCCTGAGTCCAGGGGTTCGAGACCCGCCTGGGCAACATGGCAAGACCCTGTCTCTACAATAAATCTAAAAAATTAGCCGGGTATGGTGGCACGTGTCTGTAGTTCCAGCTACTCGGAAGGCTGAGGCGGAAGGATCGCCGGAGCCCAGCTGGTCGAGGCTGCAGTGGCCATGAGTGTGCCTCTGCACTCCAGCCTGGGCAGCAGAGTAAGACTCCAACTCAAAGAAAAGAAAAGGAAAGAAAAAGATACTTACGATGAATATCCTGGCAAAACTAGAGTATTAATATTCCTAATTGGGCTACATTTAACATTGTGACACCAAAACGTTAAGGTTACTAACAGTGATTAATGTTCAAGAATGTTTTTTCCCTTATATTCTTTTTTTTTTTTTTTTTTTTTG
>NW_007258072.1:52321-59916 GCF_000164805.1 Carlito syrichta | reverse complement strand
CTCAGCCTCCCAAAGGCACGGGATTACAGGCTGAGCCACCGAGCCCGGCTTGATTTTTTATTTATTGTAGAAATGAGGTCTCCCCAAATTGCCAGGCTGGCCTCGAACCTGTGGCTTCAGGCAATCCTCTCACCTCGGCCTTCCAAAGTGCTGGGATTATAGGCATGAGCCACCACACCCAGTCTACTTCCTTTCTCTAGACAACAGGTGGTTGGTCTTGTAAGCTATGGCTATGGTTCTGGAAAGAAAGAATACAGGTGGTCATAAGCCAAGAATGCTGGACTGAATCTCTCAATCCACCTTTATGAAGCTGTTTTTTTTTTTTTTGAGTTGGAGTCTCACTCCGTCACCCAGACTGGAGTGCAGTGGCCGCTCCCAGCCACCGCAGCCTCGACCCGCGGGGCTCCGGCGATCCTTCCACCTCAGCCTTCCGCGGAGCTGGAACTACAGGCGCGCGCCACCACGCCTGGCTGTTTTTTTTTTGAGCTGGAGTCTCACTCCTGACTTAAAACACCAGCAAAAACAACCATAATGAACATACAAACGATGTATCTCTAGAGCTAAATATTGAACACTGTCCTTTACCTTTTATACAAACATTCTGAAAGAACCTGAACCCTGACACAGTAAGATCCTCAACTCATAATCTACTTACTACTTTAGAGATTAACAGATGTAGGTTGAATATGGAGTTCTGGATTATGGGAACCACATACTTAAAGTCACATGCTACTCTTTTTAAAATGGCAACCAACAACCCCCCGAGCATTCATCTGCAAGATGGTACTATTTCTTTTCACAAGTTCAGAGTTATGGCCTATTCCTAGAATATAACATTCGAGAGAATAATCACATAGTCCCTTCCTTTTCCAGTATAGAACAAACTATCGGCCGGGCTCGGTGACTCAGTCTGTAAGCCCAGCACTTTGGGAGGCTGAGACCAGCCTGGGCAACTTGGCAAGACTTCGTCTCTGCAATAAGTAAAAAAAAAAAAATTAGCCTGGATGTGGTAGCACGCACCTGTAGTTCCAGCTACTTGGAAGACTGAGATGGGAGGCTCACTGGAGCCCAGCGGGTCGACGCTGGGGTGGCCGTGGGTGTGCCACTGCACTCCAGCCTGAGTGGCAGAGACCCCAACTCAAAAAAAGAAAAAGAAAAAAAGAATAAACTATCATGATGCCATGTTTTGGAAAATTCTACTGATGGGGTATGATAGCCCATGTATACTTTTTATTTAACTTTGTTTCACGATTATTCCCTTACATAAAAGAGGTGATACTTGTCATAATTATTGCTAAGTACTGTTTTGACTTGAGAGATGTTGAATCAACCTGAAATATCCCCCACTTCCACTAAGGACCATATTCCAAAAAGGTGTTCGACTCAATTATCTTTGTGCTTAATTTTATGAACAGCTTTTTAAAGATATCAAGAGATAAATATGCTGGGGGCGGCAGCTCACGACAATAATCCCAGCACCTTGGGAGGCTGAGGTGAGAGAACTGCCTGAGCCCATGGGTTCGAGACCAGCCTGGGCAACATGGTGAGACCTCGTCTCTACAATAAAAAAAAAAAAAAATCAGCCGGGCATGGTAGCGCATGCCTGTAGTTCCAGCTACTTGGAAGGCTGAGGCGGAAGGATCGCCGGAGCCCAGCAGGTCCAGGGTGCGGTGGCCGTGAGTGTGCCACTGCACTCCAGCCTGGGTGACAAAGTGAGACTCCAACTCAAAAGAAAAAACGTTTTCTGAAGTGACTAAATCAAGACTTGGTAGACCAAGACCAGAGTTAATGCTGTGATCCTCAATGTCCTGTTTTCTCAAGAGTGATCTAGATGCTAAGATGCATAATCTCCACTTAGTACCAGGAAATGTTTTCTGATCAACTCTGTATCTAAGCAAGAAAACTTAAAGAAACTGACGTCTGAATGCCCACCCTGGACTTGGTGGTCTGCTGAGCCTCTTCCGTCCCCCGAACAATGCTGTGGGACAAATACATCCACATTTCACAGTGGACGAGACCAAGGCTCACAGAGGTTAGTTCACTTGCCCAAGGTTGCATAGCTAGTAAATGGGCACCTGAAATTCAAACTGAGTTTGTTTTTAGAGCTGGGGCCCTGTTCTGTCACTCGGGCTGGAGTATGGCGCAGTGATCACAGCTCACGGCAGCCTCAAACGCCTGGGCTCGAGCAACCTTCCCAACTCGGCCTCCGGAACAGCTGAGACTACGTAGGCACATGCCGCCACGCCTGGTCAATGTTAAACATCTTTTGTAGAGATGGGGTCTCATTATGTTGTCCTGGCTGGTCTTGAACTCCTGGCCTCAAGCATTCCTCCCACATCTGTCCCCCAAAGTGTTGGAATTACAGGCATGAGCCACTGCGCCCAGCCCAAGCTGAGTTTTGACTTCAAAGTCCATAAATGCCTCACTGAACCACTGGTGCTTAAATCCTAGGGAGTCCTGGACTTGTTTGGAAATCTGACAAAACCACATCAACTTTCTTTTGAGAAATGCACACACGATAGTTTGGCCCTGCGTTTCACAGGGCCTAGACCGGAAGCTCTGGATCTTAACCAGCTTCGTGATGCTGGTTAAGATCCCCCGCAGCAGACTGTACTGCATTAAATAGCATACATATACAGAATATGCTCGACATAGTCTACCACCCTGTATCGAAGACAAGTTGTGTTTTCTTTTGAGTCGGAGTCTCACACCATCACCCAGGCTGGAGTGCAGTGGCACACTCACGACCACCGCAGCCTCTACCTGCTGGGTTCAGGCGATTCTTCCATCTCAGCCTTCCAAGTAGCTGGAACTACAGGCACACGCCACCACGCCCGGCTAAATTTTTTGATTTATTGTAGAGATGAGGTCTCGCTGCCCAGGCAGGTCTCAAATCTGCGGGCTCAGACAGCCCTTTCACCTTGGCCTCCCAAAGTGCTGGGATTATAGGCGTGAGCCACCACACCCGGCCCAAGTTCAGTTTTAAGACTTTAAATAAGATATTACGATTTTAACATAGCTTAGAAGGATTACTAAAGAATTTCCATATATCTTCCTTTAAACTTTGACTAATTTTGCCTCTGTCAACGGGATCAGAGTAAGAGTAGCAATTCTTATTTATTTGTAATCCGACAGTATGTGTTAGAATAGTTAAATCGCAAGCAAACTTTACAAATAAAGTCCTGAAATTAGTTAATTTACATTTAAAAATAAATTAGCCCAGTGACATAAAATTAAATCTTAGGCTCCAAATAAATATTTTAGCAATTTCCCCATTATCTGCTAGCAGCTGCAAAATATCAGCTGCTATACAGAAATTATTGGTTCATTATTCATAGGGAGAAAGCATGCAAGCAGCTGTAGTAGCCATCTTTATTTCTGACCTTAACTTCTCCTCTATGACCCTGAATAAATGGTAGGTAGCATCCCTGCCCTAAACTTGAAAAGTAACTAAGTAAATACAGTCTCTTTAAAGAACTGATCTCAGATATCTAAAATTAAACAATTTCCTTTTTTTATTAATAAACAATCTTACCCTAAGTACCTTTCTCAAATGGCCCAAGAAACAATTCTGTGCCAAAAATGAACCCTAGAATAAAGATATTCTGGCTAGGCATGATGGCTCACACCCTTAATCCTAGCACTTTGGGAGACTGAGGCAAGAGGATCAGTTGAGGCCAGGAGTTCAAGACCAGCCTGGGCAACATAGCAAGACCTGATTTCTATCAATCAATCAATAAATTAACCAGATGTGGTGGTACACACCTGAGTACTGTCCTATGTACTCTGGAGGCTGAGGTGAAAGGATGGACTGAGAGCTCAAGAGGCAAGGCTGCAGTTAGCTATGATAGCATCACTGCACTCCAAACCAGGTGACATAGCGAGACTGTTTATAAAAAAACAAACACACGCATAAATTACAAAAAAAAGTATTCCCAGAAGACACTCTTTCAAGACACCCAGCTCATCAATTTTCACCCAGAGTCACAGAACTCATCTTCAGTGACGGCTAGTCATTTCCTAATTCTGTTCTCTCATTTTCCCCTAGGTCACGTTACCCTAGGTGACGTCTAGAGGAAAGCATCTACCTGTAAGGACTGTTCTTGGTAAGCATCTACCTGTCGAGGACTTTTCTTTCCAGAAGACACGGGTATAGCAGCCGGGACAGGGCTCTGGCGCCCAGCCACTCCGCAGCTCCATCAGTGGCCGTGCACCCGTAAAACTCAGCCCCTCTGCATTCCATTTTCCTCGTGTGCACTGGTATTCACGTGGTAAGGGCGCTGTGATGAGTGAATAACTTGAAACTCGCAGGACAGTGCCAGGTGCACAATAAAGGCCCACCAGAGTCTGAGCTCTTATCGTTCCAGCTTTTCCATCAAACCAGATAGCAGCCCCCTAAGCAGCCTAGAGGTGACGTTGGAAAACGAAGTCCGAGGGTAGTCAAGGACTCAGCAAATTCAGGAATATTGCCTGATTAACGTTCTACTAAGAGACAATGAATTAGGTAAATAGAGTAAAGACACTATACCACAGTCCTAGTTATTATTATATTTTACAACTTTGTCTGAAACATGGCACCTGGTTATTATTTAAAATGACCGCACTTGTGTGTGTGTACCCAAACATTTACAAAATACTAAAAATTACGATTAATATTTGTTTTTAGACTAGCCTTTAGGTTTTCACTAGTGCCACATAATTTTATAACTAAATTTTATTACAGTCGAACGCTTCAAAGAGTTGTAGCTTTGAAATAAATAAATGTTGCTATCATTAGAGAAAATCTATTCCGAAAGTACAATATACATGAGTTTATGGCACTTGTTCAAATATTACCAGCATTTACAAATTATTGTGTAAAGTTGATTCTTACATATAGGATCTAAAATGCAAAGAAAAATGGAATTTGTATTCAAAACAAACAGAAGCAACATTAGCTCCTACAGACTAAAAATATAAGATCAGACAGACTTTTTTTCTTAAGCACTCTAGATACAAATATTAGCTGTATGGGTTGAGAACTTTTACATTTCAATAATATAATTCAACAAAGTATACAAGTGGAGCTCTATAAATATATCCCCTCTAATAATATGCAAAGCCATTTTATCACAAATACTACCTTTGAAAAACGCTTTGAAAAATGTAAACTACAAACACATTTTCAAAGAAATTATTCGTAATAACAACTATAAAAGCAATAAATAACAAAGTTATTTGGTTTTAAAAAATGAAGGGCAGTGTAATGTAAATACTGCAAAATTGTTTCTGAAGATGTAGTCTTGTTTCTTAACACAAGGTACTAAGCACTTTCAAAAATAAGAAGACATATCTATATAATTTAAAGTTGAGCTGGAAAAAAATTAAGCAGCAGATGATAAGTATGCATATAGAAATAATGGTATAAAACATGATTTTATACAAAATGTTCCACCTTCAAACCTGTAAGGCTTCATATGGGTATTTTTGGATTGTGAGTGCTACACATCATACGTTTTAGACAAGTAGTAGCAAACTACTCAAAATCCAATATTTCTCAAGTGTTTTGACATTTTTCTAAAGTGGACAGTGGTACAGGATGCAATTTCATGTCCCTTTATCCATACTGTTCTACCCAATATAAATAGAACCTTCTTTAATTGAGTGTTTGATCTCTATATAAATTCTACTTTTTAGAATGTCAGAAATTTTGTAATGTGAACTAATAGCCATGGGGCTTGGCCCAAGTTTAAAATGAAGACACAAAAGAGACATAGGTGCCAAACAGTTAGTCTGACCTATGCAGTTACACAGTCATAATTACTTTTACATGAAAGTAAAGTGCTTTAAATTCAAAAATATCCTTGTAAAAGGTATTACTGATATTACTAATATCTAATACCCAAGTCAAATTTTTAAAATTAGTTCCATTTTTACCCATTTCCTTTGAAAAGTTCCCTTCTGTCACAATGTAAACAAAAAAATGGTCCATAAAATGGTGACATTAGACACATCATAATTTGTGCTGTGTGCCCTTAAATTGAGACCAAATCTTTATTAATCCAGATCTACAGGGATTTTATTTCTTCCACACGCCCAAAGTAACTAATATCAACTCACATTTTCTGTAAACCTTGAAGAATTTTTATTTAACATAATGAGAGGCTTAATAGCTTAAAGATTACGTAGTGCTCTTCTGCTGCTGTTCACCAACTGTTTTTATGACGATAACTCCGAGATCTGGAATGTGACCGAAAATGAGAATGTTTTGCTGTTTGTGCTTTCGCCTCAGAATTGGCATACCCTTTGGGAGATTTACATGGGGATCTTGCTATGGAGTCAGAATGTCTTCCATGTGACCTTGACTTTGTTCCTGAACTAGTCTGCTTTTGAGGTGAACTTGATTGTGATTTTCCTATTGACTTGGATCTTTTTTGAAAGGACTTGGACCGTGACCGTCCTCTAGAACCCGAATTCCTTCTTGGAGTTCTTGACTGCCTTGCTGAGGTAGACCGCCTTGGGAGTGATTTGGAACGCGACTTAGACTGGCTATAAGAAAATCGCCTGTGTCGAGACCTGCAAACATCCGTAAGGTTAGACCATACATTTCATACAAGAGGTCAGAAAACAACACTTTCAGAAACGTGTACACCTTACATAACGTTGTTTATATTTTTACTAGATAAGCAAAAGAAATAATTCTAATTTTACTATGCATTCTTTTGGTTCAAACATAAGTCACAAGTTTGTAATATTTGTTTTGTTTTTTTTTTTTTGAGTTGGAGTCTCACTCCGTCACCCAGACTGGAGTGCAATGGCCGCTCCCAGCCACCGCATCCTCGACCTGCTGGGCTCCGGTGATCCTTCCGCCTCATTCTTCCGAGTAGCTGGAATTATAGGTGTGCACAACCACGCCCGGCTGATTTTTTGATTTATTGTAGAGATGAGGTCTCGTCAAGTTGCCCAGGTGGATCTCGAACCCGCAGGCTCAGGCAATCCACTCACCTTGGCCTCCCAAAGTGCTGGGATTACAGGCTGAGCCACCGAGCCCGGCCTGTAATATTTGTTATTCTAGAATATATGACCAAAAGATTTTTACCTTGCTAGGTATGTCTTATATGGGTCAGTTCTGAGGCATGCCCCACACATTTAGTCTGAGTTACACAACTCTCAGACAAGTAGTCTCAAACCATTCAAAATCCAGTATTTCCCAAATGTTTTGACATTTCTAAAGCAGACAGTGGTACAGGATGCAATTTCATGTCAATTTATCTATACTGTTCTACCCAATATAAATAGAAACTTCTTTAAGCTCAGGAGAGAATGCATCTTTTGAATGTTTGATCTCTATATAAATTCTACTTTTCAGAATGTCAGAATTTTGTAATGTGAACTAATATCCACAGGACTTAGCACAAGTTTAAAAAGAAGACACATAAGTGACATAGGTGACAAATAGTTTAAGTCTGTCGTATGCAGTTATATAGTCATAATTACTTTTACATGAAAGTAAAGTTTTTTAAATTAAAAAATATTTTTGTAGCTGGGCTTGGTGGCTCAGTCTGTAATCTTGTGCCTTTGGGAGGCTGAGGTGAGTGGATTGCCTGAGGCTGCGG
>NW_007258072.1:49288-52178 GCF_000164805.1 Carlito syrichta | reverse complement strand
GTGGCTGTGAGTGTGCCACTGCACTCCAGCCTGGGTGACAGAGTGAGACTCCAACTCAAAAAAAAGTATATATATATTTTTGTAAAAGGTATTATTAATATCACTAGTATTTATTTATTTGTTTATTTATTTTTGAGTCAGAGTCTCACTCTGTCACCCAGACTGGAGTGCAGTGGCACGCTCCCGGCCACCGCAGCCTCGACACATGCTGGGCTCCTGCAATCCCTCGGCCACAACCTTCCAAGTAGCTGGAACTACAGGCGTGCGCTACAACACCCGGCTAATTTTTTTGATTTTATTGTAGAGAGGAGGTCTCGCCAAATTGCCCAGGTGGGTCTCGAACCCACGGGCTCAGGCATTCCACTCACTTCAGTCTCCCAAAGTGCTGGGATTATAGGCTGAGCCACCGAGCCTGGCTCTTTTTTTTTTTTTAAAGCAGGATTTATTGAGAGGACAGAAAAGCTCCCACAGTGGGAGGGGACTTGAAGGGGCTGCCAACAAGTCAGCTTTTTAAAATCAGTACAAGTTCTAAATTAGTACATGTACAAAACTCTGAAGAAAAAAAGATTTATAAAAAAGAGAGAAAGAAGCCAAGTGCAGTGGCTCACACCTGTAATCCCAGTACTTTGGGAGGTGGAGGCGAGAGGACTGCCTGAGTCCAGGAGTTCAAGATCAGCCTGGGCAACCTGGTGAGACCTTGTCTCTACAACACAATCAAAAAACTAGCTGGGCATGGTGGTGCACCTGTGGTTCTGGCTACTTGGAAGGTTGAGGCGGAAGGATCATCTGAATCCAGCAGGTTGAGCCTGGTGGTTGTGAGCGTGCCACTACACTCCAATCTCGGCGAAAGAGTGAGCCTCCAACTCAAAGCAAAGAGAGGCCATTGCTTTGCTAAACTCTGGTCGGGTCATGTGGCTCTTTGAGCTATGGAGCCATGTTTTCCTAAGCTTTGGCCCCCTCCTCTACCTGGGAAGGTAAATGGTGAATCTCCTCTCTTTCTTTCTCTAATTTACTTTCTAAATAAATATATTTTCCCATCTAGCTTCTGTGTAATTCTTTGCATCTTTCACTGGATCACAGATCCCCGGTCTAACCTGACATTTTGTAGGCCTCCCTGGGATTTTGACCTAACAGGGTAGCAAAAAAAGAGAGAGAGAGAAAGAAACCATTATTTAAAGTCTGTCAAATAATGCTTATAACAACAAATCTAGACGCAGGACCCTGCCATGGTAGAGCAGCTCCTCTTCCCACAGAAAACAGCGACAGAGGGCGACCCCCTTGGGTCCTCTCCCATGGTGGGAGCTTTTCTGATCTCTCAATAAATCCTGCTTTCTCACTTAAAAAAAAAAAAGAAAAAGCAAACAGCTACATTAGAAAGCTATACAACATTTATAGAATGACAGTTTGAAAGTATTGGGGAATAACCAACATAAGCAGAAAGGGGCTTATATAAGTCTTGGCTCTTTTATTGAGACCGTTTCCCAAATGACAGCATAAAAATGACTATTTGAAGCCGGGTTCGGTGGCTCAGCCTGTAATCCCGCGCCTTTGGGAGGCTGAGGTGAGTGGATTGCCTGAGCCCGCGGGTTCGAGACCCGCCTGGGCAGGCGAGACCTCATCTCTACAATAAATAAAAAAAAAAAATTTAGCCGGGCGTTGTAGCGCACGCCTGTAGTTCCAGCTACTCGGAAGGCTGAGCCGGAAGGATCGCCAGAGCCCAGCAGGTCGAGGCTGCGGTGGCCATGAGGGGCCACTGCACTCCAGTCTGGGCGACAGAGTGAGACTCCAACTCAAAAAAAAAAAGACTATTTGTCTAAGCTGGAAGAGACAGAAGTTAGAATTCAGGGATCCCAGAATGGCTGGGGCTTGAGAGTTAAGAATTTCAAGGTCAAGGGAATTACAGACTGAAAAGAAAACCTAAAACCTGCCGGCAAATTCCCCTCAAGTCACTGGCCGTCTTCTAAGTTGTGCATGCATGAGATGAGATTCCAAAAGGTCAGCAAAAACCGCAGATGGGAGATTCAAGAACTGAGCTGAAGTTTTACCAGATACACTGTGCTGGGGAGAGGCTGGAGTTCAAGCCCCAAAGGGTCGCAGAGCTTTGGGCCACAACCCAGGCTTTCAATCTACAGTCCCAAGGGGCTACCTCCTAGAGGTGAGGGCCGGGCCCTGGGAACAAGCACCAAACCAGACTAGATCGGCTAACGACGCCCAAACCAAGACTCGCGGGGCAAAGGCTCCACCAGAACTCCAGCCTGGGAGAAGAAAGCAGCTTTCTCTGGAGGCTGACACCACGCTGAGCCTCCACAGTGTTTTCTCTATAATGTCCAATATCCAGTAAAAAATGACAGCCATGTGAGAAAACAGGCCACAATGACTGAGGAAAATGAAAGAAAAAGAAGCATTCCCAAAGTGAGGTGGATACTGGTGTTATCCAACAGAGATTTTATTTCATTTATTTACTTTTCTTCGTTCTTTTTTCCTTTATTTTATTATGAAGATGTGGGGTACAAGCCAGGACAAGGTATGTAAGCACCTCCGACCTAGGTGTGAGTTTGGGCCTCCAACTGGTCCCTACTTCCCTAGTTTAGGATTAGGTGCCCTTTGTGTCAACAGGAATTTTAAAAATGACTATGGGTAACATATTCAAGAAAATAAGAGGAAAAGATAGATATAGCAGATAAAGAGATAGAGAATTCCAACAGAAAACACATCTATAAAACGAAACACATGGAAATTCAGAACTAACAATATATGATATTTAAAACTAAGAAGTAATTAGAAGCCAGGCTCAGTGGCTCAGCCTGTAATCCTGCGCCTTTGGGAGGCTGAGGTGAGTGGATTGCCTGAGCCCGCGGGTTCGAGACCCGCCTGGGCAACTTGATGAGAC
>NW_007258072.1:38237-49268 GCF_000164805.1 Carlito syrichta | reverse complement strand
GAGCCCAGCAGGTCAAGGCTGCGGTGGCCGGGAGCGGCCACTGCACTCCAGTCTGGGTGACCAAGTCAGACTCCAACTCAAAAAAAAAAAAAAGAAGTAATTAGATTGACGTAGCAACCTGGATACAGCAGATTAAAGAGAAAATCAAGACAGACCATTAGGAAAAATCCTACTGAAACACAATGAAAGAAAAGGAATTTTAAGAAATTCATAGCAGAGCTACATAGTACAGAGGTCACACAACCAAGAGCAAAGATTGAATAAGGCAGAAGCAATATCTGAAGAGATATTGAGGCCAGGCACAGTGGCTCATGCCTATAATCCCAGCACTTTGGGAGGCCGAGGCAAGAGGATTGCCTGATCCCATGGATTCGAGACCAGCCTGGGCAACTTGGTGGAAACCCCCCCACATCTCTACAATAAATCAAAAAATTGGCCAGGCATGGTGGTATGTGCCTGTAGTTCCAGCTACTTGGAAGGCTGAGGTGGAAGGATCACCTGAGCCCAGCAGGTCAAGGCTGCAGTGGCTACGAGTGTGCCACTGCCCTCCATCCTGGGTGACAAAGTGAGACGCCTACTAAAAAAAAAAAAAAAAAAAGGAAGAGATAATGACCTAGAGTTTTCGAAAACTAACAGAAGCCATCAACTCTGAAAAACTGCCAGAAAGCAAAAGATGAATTACCCTCAAAGGAGCAACAATAAGATGACAGCTAACTATAGGCACCAGAAAAGTAATGGAATGACATCAGAGATAGAATGAAAACAATTCTGGTCAACACAGAATTCTATCCTCAGCAAAAATATTCTTTATTAATGAATATAAAACAAAGATGTCTGCAGACAAACAAAAGCTGAGGAATCCACCCCCAGCAGACATGTACTGTAAGAAATATTAAGTATCCTTACTGAAGGAAAAGGATCCTAGATAACATCACTGAACTAGGAGAAGAACACGGGAAAGTGTAAATATATTGATGCAGACTATATTCTGGAGCAAAGGCACAGTCTCTTAGAAATCATTAAAGTTCATTCATCTTATAGAGAGTTGTAGAAAACAAAATGAGGACATGTCCTTGAAGAAAATCCTAACCTGGGGAAAAAAAGATGCTATGTTTGAGCTAATGGAAGGGAAGTTGAAGAGTGATTTTAACACTCTTCGGGAACATTTAGGGTTCCAATATACCTGTTCATTACCATAAAGTAGCAAAGAGGGGCCAGGTATGGTGGCCCACACCTGTAATCTCAGCACTTTGGGAGGCAGAGATGAGAGGACTGCCTGAGCCCAGGGGTTCGAGGCCAGCCTGGGTAACTCGGTGAGACCTTGTCTCTACAATAAATCAAAAAAATTGGCCAGGTGTGGTAGGCACATGCCTGTGGTTCCAGCTACTTGGAAGGCAGAGGCAGAAGGATCACCTGAGCCCAGTAGGTCGAGGCTGCAGTGGCTGTGAGTGTGCCACTACACTCCAGTCTGGGCAACAGAGTGAGAGAGACCCTGACACACACACACACAAAGTTAACAAACATTTATGGAATACCCAATATGAGCTAGCAACTACTGCTAAGTGCTAGGGATATAAATATGAACAAGACAAAAGTCCTTGTCCCCCAAAGAATTCATAGAGCAAGCCACAAACTAGTCTTTTTCCTACGTCCACTAAAGGCAAAAGAAGAGACCTCTTTATAGTACAAGGCAATACCATATATACCGCATAAACTGTATATGTCAGGCTAATACATATTCTGATCCATGCATCACACAAATATAAATATAGACACACACTCACTCACCAAAAATCTGGTCCTTACGAACACTTTGAGAGCTGGGTATGACTTACATTCTCCATAATACAATTTTTAAAATGAGAAAAACTGGGGTCAGGGAAGTTGAGCAATGGTCTCATAACTAGTGCAAAGCAGAACAGTATTGTCTTGAAAAATGGAGTACTTTTTATTCCTAATATTCCCTGATAATTTGGGACAATTAATAGCCACTGTTTTTTTTGCGTCTGTTTTCCAGCCAAGTGCTGTACTTCACTTCCACTTGAAGGTGGAAGATGAAGTGACTATACACCTTATTCGGAGCAATCAGGAGGAAAAAACTCGTTAACTGAGGCTCTAAAGTACTTGGAAACAAGTTAAACTCTTTTTTTTTGAGTTGGAGTCTCACTCCGGCGATCCTTCCGCCTCAGCCTTCCGAGTAGTTAAACTCTTAATGAATCCAGTGGACAACTTCTTTTCTTTTTTCTTCTGCAAACTAAATGTGTTTTGTCTAGGCCAGTGAATTATTTATTATTGTAAATTATAATAATTTAGGACAGTGCTGCTTAGGTACATTATATCTACTTTGATCTTTGATTTATAGATTAACCTGTTCAATTTACATATACAATTCTAATCATCCTAAACGTAGGCTAAACACGTACAGGTTGAGCAGCCCTAACCCAAAACCCAAAACTTTCTGTGGGCCAACGTGGCACCACAAGTGGAAAATTCCGCACCTGACCCCATGTGACTAGTCGCGGTCATACACAAAATAATTTTTTTTTTTGAGTCGGAGTCTCACTCTGTGGCCCAGACGGGAGTGCAGCGGCCGCTCCCAGCCACCGCAGCCTCGACCTGCCAGGCTCCGGCGAGCCTGCCGCCTCAGCCTTCCCAGTAGCTGGGATTACAGGTGCATGCTACCACACCCGGCTGATTTTTGATTTATTGTAGAGGTGAGGTCTCGCCAAGTTGCCCAGGTGGGTCTTGAACCCAAGGCTCAGGCAATCCACTCACCTCGGCTTCTCAAAGTGCTGGGATTACAGGCTGAGCCACCGAGCCCGGTCCACAAAATTATTTAAAATCTTGTATAAAATTACCTCCAGTCTATGTGTTTAAGGTGTGTATGAAACATACATGAATTTCATGTTTAGACTTGGGTCATATCCCCAAGATACCTCATTATCTATATGCAAATATTCCAAAAAATCAGAAAAATATGAGATCTGAAACACTGAAAAATATGAAATCCAGTCTCAGCCATTTTGGATAAGGGATACTCAAAATGTATATGTATATATTGATAGAAATAAAATTCACAATAGTCTGTAATGTTGAACATCATCTACAAATCCTCTGTAAAGCAAGAAGCAGTATAATTGGTATTGGCATTGCTTTCTTGTTGCAAGGCATGTCAACTATATACAGAATATAACATATATATATATATATTTGCTCTCACCATGTTTCATGTTCTGTAACTATAACCTTGTATTTGAGTGTAGAAAATATACATCATTGTCTAAATCTCAAATAGCCAATCAATGGGAAAATGGCTTTCCCTTAACCATGGAACAAATGGGATAATTCTCCACAAGATGCAAGGGAAGTTTACACAGTTACCTTCCCGGAGAAAGGATAATAAAAAGGATCAGGTTCCAGAATACACTATGGCCATTTCTAAATTTTTCTTCACCAGTCCTAGCAATGGCCCAATGCTGACCTGGGTTCTCTAGGCTTATAAAAGGTGCTTCAAGCTTTCCCACCTTCACACCTAACCAAGGATGGGCCAAAATCAGAGCTTTGGTTCACACCAGAGGAGAGTTACATACACAACTGACATGTAAGATTTGAGGGTTCTGACTAGGCCACATTTTCTAGCAAGCGGGATTCTTGGATATTAAAAAGTCAAAGAATGTGGATGTGGTTTCTCTCTTCTACTCTTTCCCTTCCATTTGCCTGGAGGGATAGGAACCAGGTCACTACAGTCTTTTTATTTATGTATTTATTTTTACGTTTTTATTTATTTACGTATTTTTTGAGTCGAGGTCTCACTGTCACCCAGGCTGGAGTGCGGTAGCACAGTCATGGCTCACTGCAGCCTCAACTGCCTGGGATCAGGTGATCCTTCTGCCTCAGCCTCCCAAGAAGCTGGGACTACAAGCATGTGACACCACACCCAGCTAATTTTATTTTATTTTTTTTGTAGAGATGAGGTCTTGCTACGTTGGCCAGGTTGGTCTTGAACTCCTGCTGGGCTCGAGCAAATCTCCTGCTTCAACCTCTCAGAGTGGTGGGAATACAGGTGTGAGCCACTGTGCCTGGCCCAAATTACTATGTTTTAGGTCTTCTTCAACATTGCCGTACTTGGAATTTCTTCTTGATAATAATTTACCATTTATAAGTAAACTGATTCATATTAACATTAGTCTTTAGTCAACCTCCTTTCACAAGTGATTGTATCATATTTTTGAGTTTAATCATTTTTAGAACTCAAGATTCCAATTACGAAAATTCATCTAAAATTCCTCATCTTAGTTGGGCGTGGTGGCCCACGCCTATAATCCCAGCACTTTGGGAGGGGGAGGTGAGAGGATAGCCTGAGCCCAGGGGTTCGAGACCAGCCTGGGCAACCTGGCAAGACCTCATCTCTACAATAAATTAAAAAATTAGCTGGGTGAGCATGAGAGTGCCATTGTACTCCAGCCTGGGCAACAGAGTGAGAGAGACTTCTAGTCAAAAAAAAAAAATCCTCACCATTTTTGTTGAGTATATATTTTTGGCTTTTTCTTCAGTATTATCTCAATTAAAGTGAAGTCTGCATTGAAATTAATACACAGGAAGGAATCCAATAAACCCAAGTTACATAACAATACGTGACACAGAGGAGCATATCTTCCTACAAAAATCGACTGTCCATGTATATTACACAAAACAATACAAGTGACCTGTTTATTTACTTATTTCCTTTGAGTCGGGGTCTCACTGTTACCTAGGTAATCCTCCTGCTCAGCCACCTGAGTAGATGGGACTACAGGCATGTGCCACCATTCCCAGCTAATTTTTTTATTTTTGCAGAGACAAGGTCTCACTATCTTGCCCAGGCTGGCCTGGAACTCCTGGATTCAAGTGGTCCTTCTGCCTTAGCCACCCAAAGTGCCGGGATGATAGGCGTGAGCCACTGTGCCCGGCCCCACGTGGTCTGTTTTGAAAAACTTTTCCAAATGTTTTCCAAAAAGTCGCAAATGAAATGTTCAATCGGCTCGTATTTTGTGCTCACTCTTTATTCTTTTTTTCTCCCCTACTCCGGTGACAGATTTGTGTACTCACTCTCTAAGGCTATCGGACCGCCGCCTGTTTCTTCCCCACGAAGAACTTCTACTTCGAGTTCTTCTTTGGCTGGGGCTTCTGGATCTCCTGTGGTCACCTGGGGAACAAGGATGACGTTCTTTTGATTTCATCTGGCCTGGTGCTAGAACGGAAAGAACAAGGTTACACCACAATTCATTACCTGAATATTGCTTAACAGCCACATGACTAGTACATTAAAAAAACAGTCACTGATGAAACTCGTTCTGCTGAATAAACAAAATCTAATGGTAAGTCACACTTACTTTTGCGATCGCCTTGTGCAAACTGGATTTCAATTTGACGGCCACATACCCACTTTCTATTGAGGTTATAAAGAGCATCTTCAGCATCTCGGACATCTTCAAACATGACTAGCTGTTAAGGACACTTTGAACATCAGATATCATGTAAAATGTTTTAAAAGTATTATTTACATGTGACATGAAATAGGAAAAACAAGTTCAAGTTATTAAATTCACATTCCATATCATATGGATAAGCAGAAAAAACTTTCCCTTTTTACTATGAAAAGAAATGACCATTATGATTTAGAAGAGTGAATCTAAAAATAAAAAGAACAAAAGCAAATGTGTAACTGTACTTTTAATGTACACATTAGCATAGCTGCAGTATGCATGTATAATTGGAAACACGCTATGAGAAAAAAGTCAAAAATTGGCGAGCATTATTAAATAAACTGTTCAGGACTCACTCCCTTTTCTCAGACAAAGGATCCATCAGGTTTTTCACTGAGTATCAGCATGCAGAAGCCTTTAGTCTGAAATTAAAATTACTCTTTCATTAAAAGGCTTTTAAATTATGACACTTAGGAGAAATTATTTATAATAAGTAAACTGCACATATACAAGAGAGTTAAAACAAAAACTGATTTAGCCCTTTAAAAATGATATCTACCTTTGAACCTATCACTTTAAGCATTTCTTTATGTTTTTACTACTTGGAATGGAAGTATAAAAGAAACAATAGCATTCTATAAACATCTGAAATAACATATATCGGTTTGTAATACCACACTAAACTTCCCTATCTACGTAAGTTATATTTAAGCCTAACTATATAGCACTTAGCTGTATAAAAATGATAAAGTAGCTGTTATTTTAGGAGGTTGTTCACTGGTTTAATTTTTTATAAAATAGCAAACATAAAGCTCAAGAAATACAATACAGAATGAGACTTTGGCAATTACCTCAGTGTCACTTGATCTTGAACCTTGACCTTTACTCTTTAAGGCTTGCAAGATGGACTTTATAAGAGATGCAGAACCAACAATATCAGACTTGGCTTTGACTCTGGAACTCTGAGTAAATGTAGGAAAGCCGAAGTCTCAACCTGGTGCTGTCTTTTGCTTGATAAAGAGTTCCCCTCTTCCAGGTCTTTATATCTGTGTCCACCCTCCCTCTTTATTCCTCGATGCTTGAACTTTAGGTGTCTTTTGTCTTGCCTGCTCGGTTTATGCTTGGACTCTAGCTAACAGGTTGGTTCAAACTGGGGGCGCTTGCCAGCTACTGTGGACTGCTTTAGATTTTCTGAGATAAAGAAATAAACACATTTAATTAGGCAATATTAATCTTGCGTCAAATGCTCCTGAATACATGCATGTATAAGCACATGCATGCAGCAGATTCACATGCACACAATAAAACAAAGGATATTGAACATAAGCAAATCCTCTCGGGCGGCGAGTGTAGAAGTCAAGTGGAATGTAAACATCTACTATGGGGCCATAGCGGCCAAACTCACGGCGCAAGTCCTCAGGCCTGAAGTGTTTTAGAAACAAGGCAAAGAAACATGAATAGCTGGATCAGAACGTTTTGCCTACAGAAATCCAGTTGAAACCTATAAAAGAAAGAACATTGTCTAGAACAGCATTATCTAAAATTGTCTCTTGTAAGAATTAGCCAAGGTTTTGAAAGGAAGAGGAAAAAAAGAGGAAAAAAAAATAGATTCTCATGCCTCTCTTGGAGATTCTGATTCGAGACCAGAAGTCTGCACTTCTACAAGCACTCCAGGCAGCTGGTATGCTTAGTCAATTTCCAGACACACTGACCCAGCACATCCACCTCTGAAAGTTATCACCATTCCAAGACACTAATTAACTGTTTCATCCAGAACACATTCATTTGCCTCACTGTAACTTCATGTTACGTTACTCGTTTTCAGATAGCAAGAATCAGATTCCAAAGAAGTCCTACAATTATCTTCTCAGGCTTTAAAGAAAAGTGAATGTTTTACTATTAAACATAAAGCTAAATTTGATAGATATTTTTAGCTCGCCATATGCCTTTTACTGTGATAAGTACTGCAGAGGGATACCAAGAAAAATATAACTTAATGGAGCTACAATGTAACCAAAAAGACAACAGATTGATTTATTATTTTTTGAGTTGGAGTCTCACTCTGTCACCCAGGTTGGAGTACAGTGGCGTGATCACAGCTACGGCAGTCTCGATCTGCTGGGCTCAAGAGATCCTTCTGCCTCAGTCTCCCAAATAGCTGGGACTACAGGCATGTGCTACCATGTCCGACTAATTTTTTGATGTATTGCAGAGACAAGGTCTCATCATGTTGCCCAGGTTGGTCTCGAACACCTGGGCTCAACAATCCTCTCCCCTCAGCCTCCCAAAGTGCTGGGATTGCAGGCATGAGCCACTGCGCCCGGCCAATACGACGTATTTAGCAGCAATAGCTCACAGTTATAGTATATACCTGCCACTGTTCATCTTAAGACCACTAATTCTTACAACAGTCCTGTGGCTGTTTACAGGTGAAAAGACAGATTAACCTTCCTAAGGTCCCTGAGCCAGCAAGTGACAGAGCTGGAATCAGACTTCCCCAGGGTGACGCGTCTGTCTTCACCGCCACACCTACTGCCTCCTGGAGCGGTCACAGCGATTCAGCACCCAGCACAAGACGGGGCGCAGGAGCAGTGAGCAAACAGAACTTCAGAACATACTGTACAGAGGAAAAGCTCACAGAGGCCTGCAAGGCAGCTAGCTTGGGAAAATGGAAGAAAGACAGTGTCGGTGACAGAAGTCAGACAGCCGGGCCGGAGAGCGAGACTGAGGCGGGAGAGGAGGCAGAAGCCGCACGCGTGAGGTTCAGAAAGGCAGACTCTGAAGTGACGGCGGAGTGTCTGTGTGCGACTGAAACGGTGATGACACAAATATGTTAATTTTGTTTTCTCATAAGACGAGAAGTCAGTGACTAAGGACAGAGATGGGACTGAGGAGTTATTCCATAAAGGTTCTACTAACGTGAACTAAACATCCGCTGCGTTGTGCCAGGCAGTACACTCAATCTCATGACATGCTTTATTTCATTTAGTGCCCGCCAGAATAGGTTTGTCTGCTTTACCCTGGTAAGACTATCAGTTCTGGGGTACAGTGACAATGTCGCTTTTCTTTCATTTGTTCATTCAACAAATATTTACTGAGCACCTACTACGTGTCAGGCTCTAGGGACATGGTAGGGAACAAGAAAAACACAATTGATTACTGCTCCCAAAGAACACAGACCATGGGGCAAAGATTCTCAGCCACTCCTGAATATTGGAAACATCTCTGAGGGGGTGTTATAGAAACAGGCACCCCAGCCTGGCCCATCAAAGGCTGGACCTAATCAGTGGTTCTCTCAGGGATGCCCAGCTGTATTTACTTTTTTAAGGGTTTCCTTGGCAATGCTGAGACTGAAGGTTGAAGATGACCGTGAAAGCAGTGTCTTCACTTAGCGTATCTCTGCACCCAGCATAGCTGCTCAGCACACAGTATGCACTCAAGACACACCTGCCCATCGGTGTGTGAAGAACACATTCCTGTCACCACTGAAGGGCCAAGGAGACTGAGGGTGCAAGGAGTTCCCTTGCCCAGAGCCAGGATTCAAAGAAAGGTCTTCTGAGGCAGCCGGCCCGGTCCACCACCCGCGGATAAGAAGGGGATCCTGGGTAACTGATGTAAGGAAGGAGCTTGGGGCGCAGTGTGCCACCGAGGCCTGGAGTCCTGAGGCTGGCGAGTGGAGGCTGCGGCACCGGTCCTGTCAGCCAGACCCCACCCACAGTCCACCCTCACCTGCTGGCTGTGGCTTTGCTCTCACCGGTTTTTGCATTTTGGGTATGATCTACCTCAATGTTCAGAAAAATGCAGAGAATAAAAACAAACACCTTCGCAGCAACTGGGATGGACTTAGAGTCTATAATACTGAGTGATCTACCACAGAAACAAAGAACTGAGTATCACACGTTCTCACTCATAAGCGGACCCTGGACAATTATCATAATACTATAAGAAAGGGATTGGCAGTAGTGGGAAACTGCCAGGGGTGGGGTACACCTCATCAGTAAGGGTACCTGATCTCAGACCAGGTGAAGTGGGGACCAAGGTGAAGCCCAAATTTCATCTACAAAATGACCATTTGTATATCTAACCCTGAATAATACCCCACAACTTAAAAAAATCACAAAAATAACCAAACATGTATGTATCCACCAAGATTTATTTTATCTTGCCACATTTACCATAAATGTCAGTATTTGGATAGGCGCTGTGGCTTGCGCCTATAATCCCAGTCTTTTGGGAGGCTGAGGGAGAGGATTGCCTGAGTCCACGGGTTCGAGACCATCCCGGGCAACTTGGCAAGACCTCATCTCTACAATGAATCAAAGAATTAGCCGGGCATGGTGGCGCATGCCTGTACTTGAAAGGCTGAGGCAGAAGGATCATCTGAGCCCAGCAGGTTCAGGCTGCGGTGGCCAAGAGCATGCCACTGCACTCCAGCCTAGGCGACAGAGTGAGACTCCAACTCGGAAAAAAAAAGTCAGCATTTTTTAGAAATGAGAATTTTATTCTTCTCTTTGGAAATAATCATTGGTGTTCATCATTCTCCTGCACAATTACATATTTACTGTAAATGCATATGCCCACAAATATGTTCACAAATGTTACATACACGGTACCAGACTCTGTATTAATTTGCACCTTTCCTTCCCTCCTTTAAGATTCTTCCATGAACTCTAGTACACTCTTTTTTTTTTTGAAGCAGAATCTCACTGTCACCCAGACTGGAGTGTGCTGGCATGCTCATGTGATCCTTCCACCTAGGACTACAGACACATGCCACCACACCCGGATAACTATTGTTATTTTTTGTAGAGACAAGGTTTTGCTATGTTGCCCAGGCTGGTCTCGAATTCCTGGGCTCAAGCAATCCTCTTGTGTCAGCCTTCCAAAGTGGCAAGATTACAGGTGTGAGCCACCACGCTTGACCATGGATGAATACAAGTTACTTTTATGCAACTGCCAAACACTTCCACAAAGTGGTTATACCATTTTATACCATCATCAGTGCAGGATAAGAGTTCCAGGTGGTCCCAATCTTTGTCAGTATTTTTAATCATCAGTCTTTTTTTTGGGAGTTGGAGTCTCACTCTGTCGCCCTGACTGGAGTGCAGTAGCACACTCCCAGTCACCTCAGCCTCGACCAGCGGGACTCCGGCGATCCTTCCACCTCAGCCTTCCAAGTAGCCGGAACTACAGGCACACACTACCACACCCAGCTAATTTTTTGATTTATTGTAGAGACAAAGTCTTGCCAAGTTGCCCGGGTTGGTCTTGAATCCGTGGGGTCAGGCAGTTCACTTGCCTCGGCCTCCCAAAGTGCTGGGATTGCAGGTGGAGCCACCAAGCCTGGCCTCATCAGTCTTTTAAGTTTTAGACATTCAAGTGGGTGTTAAGTGGGATTTCACTGTTTTTTGTTTTTCAGTTGGAGTCTCACTCTGCTGCCCAGACTAGAGTGCAGTGGCATGCTCACAGCCATCGCAGCCTTGGCCTGTTGGGCTCAGGTGATCCTTCTGCCTTAGCCTTCCAAGTAGCTGCAACTACAGGCACGTGCCACCATGCCCAGCTAATG
>NW_007258072.1:34389-38064 GCF_000164805.1 Carlito syrichta | reverse complement strand
TCACCCAGGCTGGAGGGCAGTGGCATGCTCACGGCCACCGCAGCCTTGACCTGCTGGGCTGTGGTCATCCTCCCTCCTCAGCCTTCCAAGTAGCCGGAACTACAGTCACGTTACCACCACGCCTGGCTAATTTTTTATTTATTGTAGAGACGAAGTCTCCCCAAGTTGCCCAGGCTGGTCTTGAACCCACTTGCCCTGACCTCTCAAAGTGCTGGGATTACAGGCTGAGCCACCAAGCCCGGTCCATCTTGATTTCTGTATGTTTTTAGTAAGTCAAAGTCAGGAAACTTAAGTTCTCCAGTTTCAGCGTCCTTCTTCAATATTATTTTGATGATACTAGATTATCTGCATATCAACATAATCTATTTTTTGAGAAAGTCTGCAAGGTGCAGTGGTGTGTGCCTGTAGTCTCAGTTATTCAGGAACCTGAGCCAGGAGGATTCCTTAAGTCCAAGAATTCAAGACAAGTCTGGTGACAAACTTTTTTTAGAGATGAAATTTCTGTGTTCTCCAGGCAGGTCTCAATTTCTGGCCTCAGTCAATTCTCCCACCTGGTCTCCCAAATTGCTGGGATTACAGACATGAGCCATCTCGCTCAGTCAAAATACATAAATAAATTAATGAATGAAAAAAAACCTTGACTGGAATTACTTTGAATCTATAGATAAATTTGGAAGAAAGCTGATAATAATAATTTGTCTTCCAATCTATGAACATGGTATATCTTATCAATTTACTCAGGTCTTTTAAAATTTCTCTAGGAAATACATTGTTTTTGATACAAAGGATTTTGCATGTTTTTTGTTAAATATATTCCTAAGTATGCTTTTCAATGCAATGGTAAATGGATCTATTTTAAAAATTTCATTAGTTTCAATTGTTTGCTATTAATATATAGAAATGAAGTTTTTGGAAGTTTACTTATATTCTAATAATTTACTAAACGCATTAGTTCTAGCAGTTTTGTTGTTGATTCCTTAGCATTTTCTATGTAAACAAACATATTATCTAAGAATGAGGACCAGATTTACTTTTTTTTTTTTTTTTTTGAGTTGGAGTCTCACTGTTGCCGAGGCTGGAGTACAGTGGCATGCTTACAGCCACTACAGTCTCAACCTGCTGGGCTCAGGCAATCTTTCCATCTCAGCCTTCCAAGTAGCTGGGACTACAGGCGTGCACCACGATGCCTGGCTAATTTGTTGATTTATTGTAGAGATGAGGTCTCACCAAGTTGTTCAAGCTGGTCTCGAACCCGTGGGCTCAGGCAATCCTCTCCCCTCAGCCTCCCAAAGTGCTGGGATTATAGGCTTGAGTCACTGTGCCTGGCCAGATTTACTTCTACCTTTCCAGTTTTTGTCTATTATTTCTTTCTTTTTTTTTCAGTTGGAGTCTCACTCTGTTGCCCAGCCTGGAGTGCATTCATATGCTCGTGGCCACCACAGCCTTCACCTCCTGGGCTCAGGTGATCCTTCTGCCTCAGCCTTCCAAGTAGCTGGAACTACAGGCATGTGCCACCATGCCTGGCTAATTTTTTGATTTTTTTTTTTTGAATCAGAGTTTCACTCTGTCACCCAGGCTGGCGTGCAGTGGCATGTCTGTGGCCACTACAGCCTGACCTGTGGGGCTCAAGCGATCCTTCTGCCTCAGCCTTCCAAGTAGCTGGAACTATAGGCATGCACCACCATGCCCGGCTAATGTTCTGATATATTGTAGAGATGAGGTTTCACTATGTTGTCCAGGCTGGTCTCGAACCTGTGGGCTCAGGCAATCCTCTTGCCTCGGCCTCCCAAAGTGCTGGGATTACAGGCATGAGCCACCACACCTGGCCTTTTATTTCTTTTTCTTGCCTTGTTGCACTTGGTTAATACCTACAATAAATAGTCTTTACTGTGTACAGTAAGTCCCCTACATACAAACCTTCAAGTTGTGAACTTCAAAGATGAAAACTTGCATTCACATGTCCAATCACATATACATGTCTGGGGTACATTGTCACATGCATGCCACACTACAAGTGGTTGTACTTTTGTGTACTTTACTGGGCAATACTGTATAGAGTACAGCAATACAGTATCTCTATTTCAAGCCCAGGATGTCCAGAAACAAACAAAAAAGCAGCTGTGATGTAGCTGGTACTGTATAGACGATTGTGTTAGCTTGGTACCTAGGCTAACTTTGTTTAACTTATGAACAAATGGACTTATGAACGTGCTCTCAGAACAGAACTCATTCATATGTGAGGGATTTGCTATAGTAGGTTTGTGTCCCCACAATGATGAAATCACCTAATGACACATTTCTCAGAACATATCACTGTCCTTAAGAAACATGTGACTCTAACAAATATACTGCATATATTTTCATACTCTGTGTTTTATTTAACATTTAATCTTAGTGATTTTCTTTATAAGTATACTAAACTTTAAAGCTAATTTAAATGTGTCTAGGTATCATATTGCTAGTTAACTCACACGGTATGCTACCTTGTATCAAAAGGTTGTTAATACAGGTTACATGCATTATAACACCACTCACCAGCTTGCAATCTTAGGCGAGATACTTAACCTGAGCCTTGGTTTCATATCTGTAAAATGGAGTTAATAAGGAACATTCATTATTGGGTTATTGTGAAAATTTTGTAAGACACTACAAGTGAAGTTTCTAGCAACTCTGGGCACATAGTGAATATTCGATAAATGTTAGCGATATTTCATTAAAACCTGTACAACATAATCTTCTAGATTTTGACTGCCCGCCATTGGCTGTGATAAGAAAATCTTGAAAAAATGGAAATGGAAATCAGTAAATCTCAACTATCAGTGTCAATTCCCCATGGGTGGAGTCCCTAGATCAGAGGTCAGGTGTCACCTGCAGATGTGTCTTTTTTTTTTTTTTTTGAGTTGGAGTCTCACTCTGTGGTCCAGGCGGGAGTGCAGGGGCACACTCCTGGCCACCACAGCCTCAACCTGCTGGGTTCAGGCAACCCTTCCACTTCAGCCTTTCAAGTAGCTGGGACTGCAGGCATGCTCTACCACGCCTAGCTAATTTTTTGATTTGTTGTAGAGATGAGGTCTCACCAAGTCACCTAGGCTAATCTCGAGCCCTTGGGCTCAGGCAATCCTCTCACCTTGGTCTCCCAAAGCGCTGGGATTGTAGGTGTGAGCCACTGTGCTTGGCCTGCAGATGTGTCTTATCTAGCCTGCACAGCGTTTAAACACTTTTTAAAATGTGTAATGTGAAATGACCAATATTCTACCATTTTAAAATCTACACATGGGATTTTCATATGATTCAATGTAATAAATGCTAACATTGAGAAAGAGTTGACACATACAAAAATCCAGATTTCTGACTTCTCTGGAAGAGGCAGGTATGGCAATGAGGAGCCCAAATGTCCCCTTGGCAGCTGCGGCCGGTGCTTAGGAGATGCTGCTCCTTTGAGATGGCATCTGTCCTTTTCCATTTGCTACGGTCCCCACCCTCCTATTGTGCCTTATAACCTTACAGCCTCATTCATTTATATTACCCTGGCAGACCCCTGTGGCCATTCGAATTGGAAACCTCATTTTTTTTGCAGACACGGTAGGGAGGCTTGATGCAGTCTATTTAACTGTGGTACTTTTTTTTTTTTTTTTGATTTGGAGTCTCACTCTGTCGCCCAGACTGGAGTGCGGT
>NW_007258072.1:33607-34234 GCF_000164805.1 Carlito syrichta | reverse complement strand
GTCTCGAACCCGCGGGCTCGGGCCATCCACTCACCTCAGCCTCCCAAAGGCGTGGGATGACAGGCTGAGCCCGGCCTGTGGCACTTTTAAAGTAAGCTTTGCTGTTTTCTTTTTTTTCTGTGTGTGTGTGGGAATCTTGCTCTGTTGGGTTCTTGGAACCATGTTGCCCAGACTAGTCTTGAACTCCTGGCCTCAAGCGATCCTCCTGCTTCGGCCTCCCAAAGCACTGGGATTACAATGCATGGCCTTGGCTTGTGTTCCGTGTCACACATTCATAAGCAGGTTGAGAGGGAGAGCGTGGATAAGTGTCTTTAAGATGTTCAGTGAGATGGATGAACTCACAGTCTATAGTTGGGATGCAGACACCTGTGATCAAATCTAAAAATGTCGACTATATTTGCCGCTCAAAGGCAGCCCGCGGTACTCCAGATGACCAGGAAGAGCTCCACGCATTTGTCCCCGCCAAGCCCCAGGGAAGTCGTTGACACTCGCAGCTTCGACCCCCCTTTTTAGTCGGGTGGCCTCTCCGGAAAGGCTGGGGGATCAAGAAAGCCCAGCGAGCCGCGAACGCCTAGCACGTCTCGCTCCCCGCCTCCCCCAGCTCTGCCGGGAAAGGGCGGCGGAGGA
>NW_007258072.1:32126-32587 GCF_000164805.1 Carlito syrichta | reverse complement strand
CAGGGCCCGCCGTCTGGGTGGGCGGCCGGGGGGACGCATCACACGGGGAGAGCTGCAGACTGCGACACGAGCAGAGCTGTGTGTCCTGCGGGAGGGGGCTTGGCGGGGGCTGTGAGCGGGGCTGGAGGCTCACCTATGCTTCCCGGAAAAGCCTTGCAGAGTAAGAGAATGAGGGAGAGTGACTTATGCTGTGATCCCAGCACTCTGGGAGGCCGAGGCGAGAGGATTGCTGAGGCCAGGAGTTCAAGACCCACCTGGGCAACGTAGCGAAGCCTTGTCTCTAATAAAAAGAATGATGGGAGTCGTACTTTTAAAAAGAATGGAGAGGAATGAGTGCACCGGAGCAGCACATGCCAAGGCCTTGAAGCAATACTATAGGATATAAAAGGCCAGCCGGAGCATGAGGCCAGAAAGGAGCTTGAAACGGAGGCTGGAGAGCCGCCCGGGCTTGTGAAGGATTA
>NW_007258072.1:27860-31998 GCF_000164805.1 Carlito syrichta | reverse complement strand
GCCACTGCACTACAGTCTGGGTGACAGAGTGAGACTCCAACTAAAAAAAAAAAAAGAATGCTGACTATGTATTAGGTTGCAAGAGCTGCCATAACACATTACTACAAATTTGGTGGTTTAAAACAACAGAAATTTGGCCAGGCATGGTGGCTCATGCCTATAATCCCAGTGCTTGGATTGAGGCCAGGAGTTCAAAATTAGCCTGGGCAACCATCTCCGCAAAATAAACTTGAAAATAATAACCATTTTTTAAAAAATCAACAGAAATATATTCTCTCATAGGGCTAGAGGCCAGAAGTCTGAAATCAAAGTGTCCGCAGGGGCCAAACTCCCTCTGAAGGCACTGGGGGAGACTCATTCCTTCTTCCAGACTCTGGTGGCCCCAGACAGTCCTTGACTGTGGCTCCATAAATCCAGTCTCTACCTCTGTCTTCAGATGGCCTCGCCTCTCTGTATCTCCTCTTTTGCCTCTCTCTCTCTTTTTTTTTTTGAGTTGGAGTCTCACTCTATCGCCCAGGGTAGAGTGCAGTAGCACGCTCATGGCCACCCCAGCGTCAACCTGCTGGGCTCTGGCGATCCTTCCGCCTCAGCCTTCCAAGTAGCTGGAACTACAGGAGCGTGCTACCATGCCACTAATTTTTGGTTTATTGTGGAGATGAGGTTTCACCAAGTTCCCCAGGCTGGTCTTGGACCTGCAGGTTCAGACAATCCACTTGCCTCCACCTTCCAAAGTGCTGGGATTACAGGTTTAGCCACCAAACCTGGCCCTCTTCTGTCTCTTATAAGGACACTTGTCATTGGATTTAAGCCCTACCTGGTTAACCCAAAATGATCTCATCTTTTACAATTTTTTTTTTCTATTTTTTATTTTTGAGTTGGAGTCTCACTCTGTCACCCAGACTGGAGGGCAGTGGCCGCTCCCAGCCACCACGGCCTAGACCTGCTAGGTTCTGGCGATCCTTACACCTCAGCCTTCCAAGTAGCTGGAACTGCAGGCATGCACCAGCACACCCAGATAATTTTTGTGATTTGTTGTAGAGACGAGGTCTCGCCAAGTTGTCCAGGTGGGTCTCGAACCCGCGGGCTCAGGCAATCCACTCACCTCAGCCTCCCAAAGCGCGGGATTACAGGCTGAACCACCGAGCCCAGCTTATAGTTTTTTTAAATTAAAAAAAACTTTTAGAGACAGTGTTGCTCTGTCACCCAGGCTGGAGTGAGTGGCATACCATAGTTCACTGCAGCTCAAGCTGCATGGCTTCTGGGCTCAAGCCATCCTTCCACCTCAGCCTCCCGTGTAGCTAGGACTGCAGGACCTGCCACCGCACCCAGCCCAGAATGACCTCATCTTGAAACCAACTTGATTATGCCCGCAAAGACCCTTTTCCCAAATAAGGACACACATATGAGGGGTCAGGACTTGGACATATATTTTGGGTGGCTACCACTCAATACACTACACTGACTTTGTAAAGAAAAGAGACTTGACCTGGTGAGCAGGCAGACATTCCCTGACGTATTGTCTCATGGAGAAAAAAGGCAATTCGCTAGACTCTACGTAAAATATGAACCTAAAAATATATTGGCTGGGCATGGTGGCTCATGACTGTAATCCCAACACTTTGGGAAGCCGAGAGTTCAAAACCAGCCTGGGCAACATAGTGAGACGCCAGTCTCAACCAAAAACAAATCAAAGCAAAACAAACCAAAAACAAAAAACAAAGAAAAACTAGACAGACATGGTGGCACCTGCCTATAGTCCTAGCTGCTCAGGAGGCTGAGGTGGGAGGATTTCTTGAGCCCAGGAGTTCGAGGCCACAGTGAGCTATGACAGTGTCACTGCACTCTGGCCTGGGCCACAGAACCACATTCTGTCTCTGTCTCTCTCTCTCTCTCTCTCTCTCTCTCTGTCTCGCGTTCTCTGTGTGTGTATATATATATATACACACACACATATATATGTATATTCATATATAAATATAATTTTTCCAGCTGGAGGTATTAAGCTCTGAAACTTTCTTACCTTTTGGTATTGTAAGAATATTTTAAAAATGATTTTATAAATATAGAACCCCCCCACAGAGCTCTTTACAGTTTGGAAAAAGCATTAGTAGGTGTATGCAAAGACTTGCTATAGATGGGGAGGCTTTTTCTGTTCCTGTGGAAGGAAGTATCTGAGGAAGAATCCTCAACGGTGAAAGGGGTTTCCATTAGAAACCTGAACTTACAGGTGGCTGGAATTGGTATAAGTTGTGGAGCCAAAATTATGTATATGACATCAAAATGTATGTTCTTCCAATTTCCAGATATGATTTGAGGCAGATGAGTGCAAAGTGTAAGTTGCTGCTTTCTAGTGGAAAGGCCTCTGGAGAGACACCATCGGGTATGGGAACTAAGGAATGTTATCCTGGGCTTGGCAGGGTCTTGACCTGCCCGCAAACCTGTGGAAGGATTGCCTGAGCCCAGCAGGTCAAGGCTGTGGTGGCCGTGAGTGTGCCACTGCACTCCAGCCTGGGCGACAGAGTGAGACTCTGACTCAAAAAAAAAAAAAAAACCCAAACAAACAGATGAGCACTGTAAATGACTTGATGAATACTGTATTCTTTTTTTTTTTTTCTTGAGTTGGAGTCTCACTCTGTTGCCTAGGCTGGAGTGCAGTGGCACACTCATGGCCACCCAAGCATCGACCTTCTTGGCTCCGGTGATTCTTCCCCCTCAGCTTTCCAAGTAGCTGTAACTACAGGGGCGGGCTACCACGCCTGGCTAATTTTTTTTTTTTTTTTTTTTTTGAGTTGGAGTCTCACTCTGTCGTCCAGCCTGGAGTGCAGTGGTCGCTCCCGGCCACCGCAGCCTCGACCTGCTGGGCTCCGGCGATCCTTCCGCCTCCGCCTTCCGAGTAGCCAGAATGACAGGCATGCGCTACCACGCCCGGCTGATTTTTTGATTTATTGTAGAGATGAGGTCTCGCTGCCCAGGCAGGTCTCGAACCCGCGGGCTCAGGCGAGATCCACTCACCTCAGCCTCCCAAAGGCGCAGGATTACAGGCTGGCTAATTTTTTTAAAATTTATTGTTGAAACCAGGTTTACGCCAAGTTGCCAGGGATGGTCTCGAACCTGCCTTCTCGTGCAATCCACTCGCTGGGATTTACAGGCTGAACCACCCAGCCCAGCTACGAATACTGTAACATCATGATGAGCACTGTAACTGACGTGGAGATATGCAAGTACTGTAGCTGATGTGGAGAAGAGCACTGTAACTGAGTGATGAGCAAAATAACTGACATGGAGATGAGCACTGTAACTGGCGAAGCTGTACTTGTCTTTTCTTTGGGGGTTTAGGGTAGAATTGGAGAAAGGCTTAGTTCAGGGCTACATGCCTTTCCCCAGGCTCACAAACATATTCAAACTTATCCCAAGTCCATTTAGCAAGTTTTGCTTTATTGACTCATTGCTTTAAGGCATCAAATGGTACCCTACAGGCTTGAGAGACTGCATGTTCTTTCTGAATTGCCTGAGGATTACGAAGGAGTGTACCACTGCAAATCTGGCAATTGTTTAATAACTATAGACCCCCCCTCCTTTTCTTTCTGCAGAGTTTAATGTATTGTTTTTTGCGGTAACGATTATGTCTACTACTTTATATTTAATACTTTTATTTATTTATTTGTTTTTATTTTATTTTCTTTGTTTTTAAAAACAGAGATGGAGTCTTGCTATGTTGCCTAAGCTGGTCATGGACTTATTTATTTATGTTTGAGACAGGGACTCCATCTGTTCCCCAGGCTGGAGCACAGTGGTGTGATCATAGCTCACTGTAGCCTCCAGCTCCTGGACTCAAGTCATCCTTCTGTTGCAGCCTCCCTAATTGCTAGGACTATAGGCTCGAAACACCACTCTTAGTCTTTTTAAAAATTTTGTAGAAACGGGGCTTCCCTATGTTGCCCCAGCTGTTCTCAAACGCCTGACTTCAAACGATTCTCTGCCTTGGCTTCCCAAAGTGTTGAGATTGCTGGCATGAGCCACCGTGCCTGGCCATTTAATATGTTTAAAAAATTACAGTCAAGCTGGGCATGGTAGTGCACGCCTGTAATTCCAGCTACTCGGAAGGCTGAGGCGGAAGGATCGCCGGAGCCCAGCAGGT
>NW_007258072.1:9976-27840 GCF_000164805.1 Carlito syrichta | reverse complement strand
CTGGGCGACAGAGTGAGACTCCAACTCAAAAAAAAAAAAAAAAGATTACAGTCAATTTAATGCTTTTTAATTTTTCCCCTAAGACAGACAGACAGACTTTGATTTTAAAATGTTTTAGGAAAATTGGTGTCATTTCTTATTTAGATACTATCATGACTTTATCTCATTTTTCAAAATTAAGCAAAGCTTAAACTTTTCATTGAAATCACAGTTCATAAAGAATATTGGAGGACAATTCAGAATCTTTTTTTCTGATTAGTCTATCCTTCGGAAAAAATTCAGAATCTTTTTTCCACTTGTTAAAACTTGTCTTAGTGGCCAAGTCTTTAAAATCAGTTGTCTATATTATAATTATTATTATAATTATTATTATAATTATAATAATTATTATTTTGAGTAGAGTCTCACTCTGTCTGGTCTTAAACCCATGGGCTCAGGTATCCTCTCGCCTCTGCCTCCCAAAGTGCTGGGATAACAGGTGTGAGCCACTGCGCCTGGCTATGAATTTATATCTGATGTCATGTTTACTCCTGAGCCCTGTCTATGGGGAAATTACTGACATGACGATAGGTTGTTATTGTTTAGAATCTTAGGCCTCTCTGCCTTAGTCTCCACCTACCTGCTTGCAGTCTGAGGTGGCTGGCTCTTACACTTTATTTCTCAGGAGCATCTGTTCTAAATGGTGTAGGAGAAACACAGCCCTCTCAATACCATCAGCAGATTTTGGGGAAAAAGAGTTTGAATGTAGAAAATTACTTGTTGAGTTGTTCATAAAGTTCAAAATTCAAGGCTCTCCCTATTTCTTTTTAATTATCATGAATACATCTAGAGATGCCAGCCAGGTGTAGTGGTTTACACCTGTACTCCCAGCACTTTGGGAGGGTGAGTGGGAAGATTGCTTGAGTCCAGGACTTGGACACCAGCCTGGGCAACAGAGCAAGACCTAGTCTCTACAAAAAAATTTTAAAAATTAGCTGGTCGTAATGGTACACACCTGTAGTCCCAGCTACTTAGGAGGCTGAGGCAGGAGGACCACCAGAGCTCACGCACAGTGAGCAGTGATTGTGCCACTGCACTCCAGCTTGGGTGACAGAGTGAGATCCAGACTAAAAAAAAAAAAAAAAAAAAATTTGCATTTGTGTATGTGGCTGTATAGTTAGCTTTTTCTTAAATGGCTCAAAATGGGCTAATCATTAGGTCTGTAATCAAGGAGTCAAATATATTTGGTATATTTAATCAGATTAACTGGTTTTGTTTTTTACTGTCCCAGTGGAGAACTAAAACTGACTGACAATTAACTTGTACTTGTTTAAGTGTTTAAGTATTAAGTGTTAAGACACTTAAGTATGTTTAAGTGTCTTGAAACTTGTGTGATAAAAAGTAATCTGAGCCGGGCTTGGTGGCTCAGCCTGTAATCCCCTGCTTTGGGAGGCTGAGGTGAGTGGGTTCGAGACCCGCCTGGGCAACTTGGCGAGACCTTATCTCTACAATAAATCAAAAATTAGCCGGGCGTGGTGACACACGCCTGTAGTTCCGGTTACTTGGAAGGCTGAGGCGGAAGGATCGCCGGAGCCCAGCAGGTCGAGGCTGCGTTGGCCGGGAGCGGCCACTGCGCTCCAGTCTGGGCGACAGAGTGAGACTCCTACTCAAAAAAAAAAAGTAATCTGAAGAGTCAGGGTTAATGGCATCAGAAAGCAAGAACATTATTTTATGCTGTGACATCGCAGTCCAGCAGATGGCACCAGCTCTCTCTAGTGAGAGCTGCCCTGGTCGACCCTTAAAATGTTCCCTGACAAGGGGAGGAGTGACGTGGAATTTGCATAGAATGCCGTATAGACATTCTTCTGTCAACGCTGCCCTTAGGTTTACAGACATCATTCCACACGACCTGTTGGAGAACCTATGATCGCATCCTCTTATGAACTTGATCTCTTCTGCTGCAGCTACCAGGAAATCATGTAAAAGTTCATTTGGATGGAAACAATGAAACCAGGAGAGGCCAAGGTGAAGATTCAGAAACGTCAGCTTGGAGAAGGCCTGTGTCTCTTTTCCTGTATATTCCCTAAAATGGCATTGGGTCTTGAAAATGCGGGGATGTTTCTTAATCAATTTGCCAAATGTTTAGTGCTGAGCTGCTGTATGCTGAGCACAGAGCCAGGAGCTAGGGTGAAAATAGAAGTTATGCTCCTAATTCTCAGGGACCTAGCCTAGTGTTTCCCAGTCTTAAGCCATTTTCATGCGTCCTAGGAGATCTTTCTGCCATAAGGACATCCCTCTTGACCATAATATGCATAATTTGCTAGAGATAGATACATATGTAAACAAATCATTATGGTGACGTTTATTTTTTACTCAGTTTTATGTATGTGTGTATGTATTTATTCATTTATGAGTCGGGGTCTCACTCTATTGCCCAGGTTGCATTGCAGTGGCATGCTCACAGACACCACAGCCTCGACCTGCTGGGCTCAGGTGATCCTTCCGCCTCAGCCTTCGGAGTAGCTGGAACCACAGGCACGCGCCACTACACCCAGCAAATTTTTTGATTTATTGTAAAGACAAGTTCTTGCTAAGTTGCCAAGGCTGGTCTCGAACCCCTGGGCTCAGGCAATCCTCTTGCCTTCACCTGCCAAAGTGCTGGAATGACAGGTGTAAGCCACCGCACTCAGCCATATTTTCTCTTTTCAAAAGTATCTCAGGGCTGACGCTGTGGCTCACACCTTTAATCCCAGCACTTTGAGAGGCTGAGGTGAGAGGATTGCCTAAGCCCATGGATTCGAGACCAGCCAGGGCAACTTTGCAAGAACTTATCTCTACAATCAATCAAAAAATTTGCTGGGCATGGTGGTGTACACATGTAGTCCCAGCTACTTGGAAGACTGAGGTGGAAGGATCACCTGAACCCAGCAGACTGAGGCTGCAGTGGCCGGGAGTCTGCCACCGCACTCCAGCCTGGGCAACAGAGTGAGACTCTGAATCAAAAAAATTAAAAAAAAAAAAACATTTCATACCTTTGTCCCCTGAAAAGGCTTAGTAGTGATGATGACTCAGTAGCTTTCTGCACCCCTAAGAAACCAGACTAGTCTTAAACATAATTTCCTCTTGAAAGGACAAATGACTCTTCAGAAAAGTAGCTGATTCCAGGTCTGGGCAGGAAATGTACGGAATGAGCCTAAAATATCTTGCCATATCAGAAGGAAAGGAGTTCCCAAAGGCTTCTGGGTAATGTCAAAGGAATTCTGAAGATAATGCTGGCTGAAGATGGGACAATTTGAGTATCAGTAAGAGTAATAACTGCAATAAATGCAAACATATCAAATATTTTTAAGCACACAAGATCATAATTATGCTAAAAAACAAGGCTAATTGTTCACTTATTGATCTTGACTCTCCTGTATAAACTTGTACCAAATGGTTGATGAAGGAATTTTTTTTCTAAAAGTATTCCAGTCAATAACATACAGAACAATAAAACTAGAATATCATAATTTTGCAACCCCTCATGAAATGAATGGGGCTACACAGTGGCTATGAGTGGCAGCTAAATTAATATAAAGTGAAACAGCCACACATTATGTGCTCTTCTGAAAGAAACTCACATCAGTACCTGTGAAATATACCCTTGCAAAAACATTGTCTAACCTTTAGCTCAGCACTGGCTAATAGAACTTTCCACCTGTGATCATGGAAACGCTTGACAGTTGTACTGTCCAGTACTGCAGCCACTAAACACAAGGGACTATTTATAGATTTATTTATATATTTTTATTTATTTATACATGAGACTATTTAAAGTAAAATCTTAGGGCAGGCATAGTGGCATACACCTTTAGTCCCAGCATTCTGGGAGGCGGAGGCAAGAAGATTGCCTGAACCCAGGGGTCTAAGACCGGCCTGGGTCACTTGACAAGACCTCGTCTCTACAATAAATTAAACAGTATGGTGGTGCACACCTGTAGTCCTAGCTACGTGGAAGGCTGAGACAGAAGAATCGCATGAGCCACGCAGGTCGAGGTTGCAGTAACCATGATCGTGCTCCTGCACTGCAGCCTGGGCAACAGAGTGAGACTCCGACTCAAAAAAAAGTTTTTTTTAAATCGGTCGGTCACATGAGCCACATTTAATATCCACATGTGGCTGATGACAACTCTAGCTCTCTCAATTTTCAGGAAACACAGCGACTGAAAGGACATGTGGATAACACCACAGGAAAGCAACCAGCAGCACCCACCCTGTGGACAAACTACGCAGTTTCTCCAATAAATTGCGAGGAAAACTAAAAAGGAAGGAAGCCTCAGTAGGCAGATCCGGGGCATGCTGGCCTCTCATTCTGTGGCTGGGGACCCCTTGACACGCGTGAGGGGTTCTTCCTGCTTGGCTGGGGGGGGCCACCGAGGCGTGAGGAAGGGAAGAGAAAGAGGAGGAGGAGAGAGGCAATGGGGGGGTTGGGGAGGGAGAATGGGGACCCGGGGCTCGGTTCCTGTCCGATCGTGTGTTGGCACAAGCGCATTCGACTCGGAATGAAAAAAGGGGTGGACTAAAAGTGCATGAACCCCAGGCATGCTGGGTTAAGCAAAAGAAGCCAGAGACAACAGATTCCGTTCTCCAGAAGGTCGTTTATAAGTTCAAGAAGAATTCAAAGAACGTGTGTGGATGGAAATCCAAGGAGGGATGGCTTTGGGGACATGAGGCTTGACTAGTGAGAAGAACGAAGGACCCTGCTGGGATGACGAGCTCGTTCTGTGTTGGTGACACAGGTGTGTGTCTTTGTCCAAAGTCTTCAAATTGTGCATTGATGACCTATTTTACTTTAAAGAAAAATGTTTCATATATATATTTTTTGAGTTGGAGTCTCACTCTGTTGCCCAGGCTGTAGTGCAGTGACACGCTCATGGTCACTGACCGCAGCCTTGACCTGCTGGGCTCAGGTGATCCTTCTGCCTCTGCCTTCCAGATAGCTGGAACCACAGGCACATGCCACCACGTCCAGCAAATTTTTTGATTTACTGTAGAGATTAGTTCTTGCTAAGTTGCCCAGGCTGGTCTCGAACCCCTAGGCTCAGGTAATCCTCTTGCCTCGGCCTCCCAAACTGCGAGATTACAGGCGTGAGCCACCACGCCCAGCCATAAATTTTTTTTTTTGAGTTGGAGTCTCATTCCATCACCCAAGCTGGAGCTCAGTGGCACGCTCACAGCCACCCCAGCATCGACCTACTGGGCTCCTGTGATCCTTCCGCCTGTAGCCGGAACTACAGGCATGTGCCTAGGCGAGTGGATTGCCTGAGCCCGCAGGCTCGAGACCAGCCTGGGCAACTTGGCGAGACCTTGTCTCTACAATACATGAAAAATTAGCCGAGCGCAGTAGCACACGCCTGTAGTTCCGGTTACGTGGAAGGCTGAGGCAGAAGGATCGCTGGAGCCCAGCAGGTCGACACTGGGGTGGCTGTGAGCGTGGCCCTGCACTCCAGCCTGGGCGATGGAGTGAGACTTCGACTCAAAAAATAAATAAATAAAAGGAGAAAGCAAAAGTTCAGTCATCTCTGAAAGACACCAGCCTAGAGAAAGTCATCAGGAGAACAGAACTCGACTGGGTGTGGCTTCTACCTACAATCCCAGCACTTAGGGAGGCCAAGGGAGGAGGATTGCTTGAGCCTAGGAATTTGAGACCAACCTAGGCAACAAAGTGAGACCTTGTCTCTAAAAAATTAACCGGGCGTGGTGGTGCACCACCTGTAGTCCCAGCTACTCAGGAGGCTGAGGCGAGAGGATCACCTGAGCCTGGGAGGTCGAGGCTGCGGTAAGCCATAATCATGCCACTGCACTCCAGCCTGGGCAACAGAGTGAGACCTCAACTTGAAATAAAAAAGGGCAACCACCTTGGAGTCCCCTCCCACTATGGGAACTTTTCTGTCCTCTCAATAAACCCTGCTTTCTCAACTTAAAAATAAAATACTGCACCTAGTGGAAAGCTGATGAGAACCAACTCCATCCTGAAGAAGGAAATAATTTTCCTGATACAAGAATCAAATAAAGAGAGATCCAGAAACTCAGATCAAGAGGAGATGATAGCCGGGCTCGGTGGCTCAGCCTGTAATCCCGCGCTTTGGGAGGCTGAGGTGAGTGGATTGCCTGAGCCTGCAGGTTCGAGACCTGCCTGGGCAACTTGGCGAGACCTCATCTCTACAATACACTGAAAAAAAAAAATCAGCCGGGCGTGGTAGCACGCGCCTGCAGTTCCAGCTACTTGGAAGGCTGAGGCGGAAGGATCGCCGGAGCCCAGCAGGTCGAGGCCACGGTGGCCAGGAGTGTGTGCCACTGCACTCCAGTCTGGGCGATAGAGTGAGACTCTGACTCAAAAAAAAAAAAAAAGAGGAGATGATGGTTGAGGTCACAAGGACGATGCCATCACAGACCTAGCAGTCACTTCACAGGGAGCTTTTCCAACCCACAACTCCTGTTGTCCTTCCAAAGGGCAGGTCATCCTCCCTCCCTCAGGCTTCCTGTGCAGCCATGCCATGCTCACCCACCTTCTGTCCAACAGAGCGTTCATTCTGGATCCAAGGAGACCGTTCCTGCGGAGACTTCCTTGTCTTCCTCCTTCTCTTTTGGGAAGCACCCAGGAAGCCCTCTTGAGGGGCAGAAGTTTTTCCTCCACTCTTGCATCTTAAAAACAGAATGAGTTCCTTTGAAGTGAATTCAGACTTTAAATAAACCAACGGTTGGAACAAAAATCAAGAAACTACAGAGGCTGGTTGTGGTGGCTCATATCTGTAATTCCAGCATTTTGGGAGGCTGAGGCAGGAGGATTGCTTGAGCACAAAAGTTCAAGACCAGTCTGGGCAACAAAGCAAGACTTCATCTCTGTTAATTTTTAAAAATAATAATAGAAAAGAAACTACAGACTTTCAAAGTAATCTCTTTTCAAAAGGAATTTTAGGCTGGGCACAGTGGCTCATGTGTGTAATTCTAGCACTTTGAGAGACCAGGGCTGGAGAATTGCTTGAGCTCAAGAGTTGGAGACCAGCCTGGGCAACATAGCATGTTATCATCTCTACAAAAAGAAAAATTAGCCAGGCGTGGTGGTGCATGCCTGTAGTCCCAGCTACGCAGGAGGCTGAGGCAGAAGGATTACCTGAGCCCAGGAAGTCAAGGCTGCAGTGACCTGTGATCGTGCCACTGCACTCCAGTCTGGATGACAGAGTGAGACTCCGACTCAAAAAAAAACCAAACCAACATACTGTGCTCAAAATGACATTGGGTAGAATTTGAGTTTTCGAGATAGTGTTTTATAGACTTTTTTTATATATACATTTCATAATTAAATGATATTTACTTAGTTTTTCTCTATACATAAGTATAAATATTGTGTCCTTTTTTCCCCCCCCTTTTGAATTGGAGTCACAGTCTGTTGCCCAGGCTGGAGTGCAGAGGCAGGCTCATGGCCACCGCAGCCTCAACCTGCTGGGCTTAGGCGATCCTTCTGCCTCAGTCTTCCAAATAGCTGGAACTACAGACGCACGCCACCACGCCCAGCTAATTTTTGTGACTTACTGTAGAGTCGAGGTCTCACAAGTTGCCCAGGCTGGTCTCGAACCCTCGGGTTCAGGCAATCTACTCGCCTTGGCCTACCAAAGTGCTGCGATGACAGGCTGAGCCATTGCGCCCGGCCTATTGTGTCTGATTTCACCGCATGTTGCAGTTTATCAGTCTCATACAGTTTCAAGTGGAATCTGTGGAGTTCTTCAGAGGCCCTAAGCAGGACCGACCCCTTGCTGCGTGTGGTGAGGCTCAGCTGAAGAACCGCTTGGTCTTCCTTTCTTGTTCCTGCCTCTTTGCCCCTGCTTCCTGAAATGATCTTCCAAACAAATCACCTGCACATCAGGGCCTGGTTTCAGGGAAAACTAAGCTAAGACGTGGGAAATGTACCGCCGGCCACACCATATAAAACGGCCCCATGAACTCGTTTTCTCTTGCCTCCCACAAGGGTGGTAGTTGATGTGGGCATTGCTGTCAGTAAGTAAAGCGCAGTCACATCCTTCTGAACCTCAGTGCCTGTCGGAGAGAGAGAGAGAGGAAAAGAGAGTGCGATGCAGATACCTCTGGTGCTTGAGCTCTCTAGACCTCTCCTAGGCTGCCCACCCTTTTCACGTGTTCCGGAAAGTACAGTCACATTAACTGTGAGCCTGGGCAGGGTGGCTCACACCTGTAATCCTAGCACTTTGGGAGGCGGAGGTGAGAGAATTGTCTAAGCTCAGGCATTTGACACCAGCCTAGGCAACAGAATGAGACCTCATCTCTACAACAAATAAAAAAATTAGGCCAGGTGCGGTGGCTCAAACCTGCAATCCCAACACTTTGGGAGGCCAAGGTGAGAAGATTGTCTGAGCCCAAGGGTTCGAGACCAGCCAGGGCAACTTGGCGAGACCTCATCTCTACAATTAAAAAAAAAAAATTGGCTGGGCGTGGTAGCACACGCCTATAGTTCCAGCTTCCTGGAAGACTGAGGTGGAAGAATCGCCTGAGTCCAGCAGGTTGATGATGGGGTGGCCATGAGCATGCCACTGCACTCCAGCCTGGACGATGAAGTCAGACTCTGACTCAAAAAAAAAAAAGTTAGTTGGGCACGGTGGTTTTAGCTGCAGTTTTAGCTACTTGGAAGGCTGGGGCAGAAGATCGCCTGAGCCTAGCCATGGCTGTGAGCGTGCTACTGTACTCCAGCCTGGGAGACCGAGTGAGACTCTGACTCAAAAAATAAATAGATATTTTTTTAAAAAAGAACAGTGAGATGCACTGAGCTGCTGCTTCCTTTTATTTATTTATTTATTTATTTATTGAGTTGGCATCTACTCTGTCACCAGACTGGAGCGCTGTGGCCGCTCCCAGCCCCTGCAGCCTCGACCTGCTGGGCTCCGTCGATCCTTCCGCCTCAGCCTTCCAAGTAGCCGGAAATACAGGCGTGCGCTACCACGCCCGGCTGATTTTTTGATTTATTGTAGAGATGAGGTCTCGCTGCCCAGGCGGGTCTCGAACCCGTGGGCTCTGGCAATCTACTCACCTCAGCCTCCCAAGGCGCGGGATGACAGGCTGAGCCACCGAGCCCGGCTCAATCGTTTTCAGTGGAGAAGTAGGCAGCAGCTGCACTGTGCACTCTTAGGTGCTGAGAGCGTGAGCAGTTCTGCCTTCCTGCTGTGTATTAGCGACCACATCATTAGAGCCAGGCAGGTGCAGCCCATCCATCTTGGGTTGTACATTGAATGCCATGGCCACAGAGCCCAGACCAGTCCAGAACATGGAGTGTGAACACAGTCCTTGTCTGTCACCTGTGGCCTCTCAGGCCAACACTCGCTTTCGTGCACTGAGAGGTTCAGAACTAGAACACGTGTCTGTTACAGGCACCTCTGGACTTGTGCGCACGGGTCCTCCGCTGGCAGTGGGCTTGATCTTGCAGAGATGTTCCTTAGGTGTCGAGTGATTCTTGGCTCTCCATTCTTACTTAATAGAGAAACACCAAAAGAAACACCTCGGAAGGTTGGCCAGAATGTGCTAAGCAGAGGCTTCATTGTACAGTGTGCTGTAGACTTGGCTGGTACTTTGTTAGACCCCAGATATTAGCATCTATGGGCTCTTTTTTCTCTTGGTGTGGGGTAAATGCAGGACATATGCCTCGCTGACCCTTCCCTGCTGATGACCGTTCCCTGATTGGGAGGATAGTCCCTGCCAAGGCCATCTGTGCCCGGCCAAGATGCCCTTGGAGCTGTGCACGCCTGTGTGCTCAAGGCTGTTACTGAGACAGTAAACATCCTTGGGCCTACTTCTTTGCACGTAATGCTGTTGTTTATGTCTTGCTTCCTTTTCCATGCTGGGGCATATAAACTGTCCCCACATCTATTGGGGTGCGAAGAGCTTTGTCCCACCCCGCTGCCGTCTGTTTCCCCAGCTAAGTATTAATAAACCTATGTCTTTACCGATCTGTCCTCCTGGTGACTTCTTCAGAAGAGGTAAACATTATACCAGCATCCTGGGGCTCCTGCAATGCACTGGGCTAATTTTGTTTGTTTGTTTTGTGGTTTGTGTGTTTTTAGGAGAGGGTATACGCTATCCACCTGCGGAGGGTGTAACCATTCTAGGTAGGGGTTGAGTGCGGAAGAGGGCTGAGGTTCTCACAATGCAGCATGTTCAATTCAACTTGACCCCCCCTATCTCACCCTGTACCCTGTTCTCCTGAACCATCCCGGAGTCTGGACCTCTGTTTCAGCTTTCCCCATGAGGCACCTGCCTTCCCTTTTGGGATGGGGAAAGTTGAGGCGTCCAGCTACACAGTGTTAGGTCTGGCACCTGGAAACCCAGCCACTCCTCATGTGGGCTTTCAACTAACCTTGCTCTGCATCCATGTCGGCACTCAAAGGGACAGGTGTCTCCAATTCCACAGCTGCTCTTTCTTGCAGTTTGGCGTTCTCGTCTACAGATGCTCACATTTAGCGTTCTTCGCCCTGTGAGGTCTCCCTTGACCACCTGCTTGCCGTCTTCGCAGGTGTATTCTGGCAGCAAAGCTACCCATTAGAAAAGATGCTCAGCCTCTCTGTGTGGAGGTATGTCAACATGACCACGTTCCAGCCAAAGACACAGAAAGGGAAATGTTACAAGAGATATCTGCAATGGCCGCTCAGCGTGATTGCGTTCAGCTGAGGGGATGCACCTTTTGTCTTCCTCTTCTTCCTTTGTTCTGCTGCCAGGAATGTGGACATGGTAACTGGAATGCCAGCAGTTATCTTGGGCTCGTGAGGAAACCTTGAGGAAGGGAGTCACACACTGAGGAGAGCTGAGCAGAAGCGTGGCTGCTTGGTCCTTGATGGCAGTGAAGTTGCCCTGGTGTAACTAACACCAAGTATCTTTTACTTGACAGGGAAATAAAATTCTCTCTTATTAAGTTGCATGATATTTGGGTTTTGGAATGAGTGTTTGGGGTTTTAGAATAAATACTTCTTTTTATTTTATTTTTTGGGCTGGAGTCTCACTTTGGTGTCCAGGCTGGAGTGCAGTGGCATGATCGTGGCTACTGCAGCCTCAACCTCCTGGGCTCAGGTGATCCTTCTGCCTCAGCCTTCCAAGTAACTGGGACTACAGGGGCACGCCACCACGCCTGGCTAATTTTTGATTTATTGTAGAGATGAGCTCTTGCCAAGTTGCCCAGGCTGGTCTTGAACTTCTGGGTTCAGGCAATCCTCTCACCTCTGCCTCCCAAAGTGCTGGGTGAGCCACCATACCCAACCTGGAATAACTAATTCTAATTTTTAGCTAATTCATGTCTTATTTGACCCCTTCAGCCCATCCTTTCTTTGGTGGTGATGAAAGCCAGACAGGATAATCATAGTTATTAACAAAAGAGTTAGCAACCCAAGCCTGTTCCTCAAACCACTCAAGAATGGGTCCCCCATGTTCTAGCTCAGAGTTGCCTTGTGCAGTGATACCAATAAGTGGGAGCTGATAGAGATCCAGAATTTGGGGAGCTTGAAGCTTCTATAATTTGGGGGCATCTGTGCAGGAAAAAGGACACAAAATTACAAGTGTAAAATTAGATGCTGTCTTAGATGGGGCTCTCTAGAAGCAGAACCTGAGATAGGGATTCTCGTGCAAGTGATGTATTGAAGGTGGGCTCTCAGGAAATTGAAGGGGAATGAGGGATGCCAGCGAGGGCGGGAGAAGCTAGGCCCAGGTGTGGTTTCAGAAGACATCTAATGTCATACTGATTTCATGGGTGACTCTAGAGTATGAATTACTCCACATGAGGCAAAAGTTTTTTTTTGTTTTTTGTTTTTTGTTTTTTGTTTTTTGAATTGGAGTCTCACTCTGTCACCCAGACCGGAGTGCAGTGGCTGCTCCCGGCCACCGCAGCCTCGACCTGCCGGGCTCCGGCAATTCTTCCACCAGCCTTCCAAGTAGCCGGAACTACAGGCGCGCGCTACCACACCCGGTTAATTTTTGATTTATTGTAGAGATGAGGTCTCGCCAAGTTGCCCAGGCGGGTCTCGAACCCACGAGCTCAGGCAATCCACTCACCTCAGCCTCCCAGAGTGTGGGATTACAGGCTGAGCCACCGGGCCCGGCCGAGGCAAAAGTTTTTATGCCTCGGTATCCATCAGTCATTGGAGGAGTCCAGCCTCCCAGGCATCTCCAAGCAGGGTGGCTCCCTAAGGCCTCAGCAGTCAGTTGGCCGTAGAAGGGTACAGGGTTTTTGGCAGTCAACACCTGCAGCACCTGGGAGCTGGTGCAATGGCTTGCTGAAGGGAAGCGAGACAGGAGACCAACAGCTATTGCCACATACCTGTAGCAAAAGAAGAGGAAATCATCACTTAAAAATGTTGAAAGTTGGCCAGGTGCGGTGGCTCAGCCTGTCATCCCAGCATAATTTTCTATAGGCAGCCTAGAAATAATTTAGTCTAGTATGATTAATTGCAATTTTTTTTATTAGTGACAGGTTAGAAAAGTTTCTTTTAGCTTCATGATTTACTACTAGTAATGCCACGTATATTTTTAGGTTTATTGTCAAATTTGGTGAAACCTCTATCAAACTTTTTCATATATGAGCTGTAAAGTGTAAAGACATTTTAAGTTATCTTGGACAGCAATGAATCTTAAATTCTCTTTGAATTGGTCGCACTCATTTGTCAGTTGGTCCTCAATGTCATGTCCCAGTGATATATAATGAGCTTGTTATCTTTATGAAAAAACTTCAATCTTCTTCCGACAAATGATATGACATCGGGTTTGTCAAGCTCAGAAGCATCAGATAGTCTAAGAAACAATCCAATCTTAGCAATGCAAAATACAGCATATGACTTCACAGATAGATTACAGGGAGTACTGCTATGTTTGTCCCCTACAGACAGTGATTCTAGGTCAGGTACAGCCCCATACTTCTATTGGGTAAGGTTTTATTGCAACCTGTTGCAAGTTCGATATAGATTTCTTCAAATGCCCAGCAAGTGAAGGCAGTTACTGTAAAGCCCTGAATGTCCTGGTACTCGCTGACCCAAGGCTCCCTTTGGCGTCCCTTCTCTCTGGAAATGAGATTAGCTGCCTTGCTGTCCGCAGCTGTTCCTGGAAATGAGGACAGAGAGTTTCTCAGGGGACAGGCTTCTCCTCTGCCCTGATTCCCCAGGGCTTGTACACAACAGCACTGCAAAGCCATAGCCCAGCTTGTGGTAGGCAAGCACATTGCCCTCCCAAGGTTCAGGAAAACGGGTGGGGAACGTTTACTGCTTTCTTAGTCCCATGGGTACAAAATGTCAAGCTTGGGCCCAGTGCAGTCCTTGGAGGGTCCTTCCAAAGGTTCCAGCACGGATTGCTCAAGCAATGTGTACACCGTGACAGTGTACAAACCTTTACTAAGGGTTCACTTCTCAAACATCCTGGTCATTTTGGTGCTACATCTCAAAGACACTAGCAGGAATGGATGGTGAGTATAGAAGATCCCGGGGTCACAATCCTGAAGATGTTCTCTGGAAAGAAATTTTTATGAAGATATGAAGCCGGGTGGAGTGGATCATGTCTGTAATCCCAGCACTTTGGGAGGCTGAGATGGGAGGATTACTTGAAGTCAGGAGTTAGAGACCAGCCTAGGCCACATACCAAGATCCCTGTCTTTGCAAAAAATAAAACTACTTAAAAAAAAAAAAAAACACTTAAGCCGGGCTCGGTGACTCAGCCTGCAATCCCAGCACTTTGGGAGGCCGAGGTGGGTGGATTGCCTGAGCCCGCAGGTTCGAGACTCGCCTGGGCAACTTGGCAAGACCTCATCTCTACAATAAATCAAAAACTAGCCAGGCGTGGTAGTGCGTGCCTGTAGTTCCAGTTCCTTGGAAGGCTGAGGCAGAAGGATCGCCGGAGCCCAGCAGGTCGAGGCTGCGGTGGCTGGGAGCGGTCACTGCACTCCAGTCTGGGCGACAGAGTGAGACCCCCAACTCCAAAAAAAAAATAAAAAGGACTTAAAACTGGAATTTATTT
This sequence comes from Carlito syrichta, assembly GCF_000164805.1. Classification (NCBI taxonomy): domain Eukaryota; kingdom Metazoa; phylum Chordata; class Mammalia; order Primates; family Tarsiidae; genus Carlito; species Carlito syrichta. The sequence continues at coordinate 13,836 of NW_007258072.1, read as the reverse complement.
ATTTAAAAAATGTGCATCTATTCTTATATCTTTAAACTTCAGTCAGCTTCAAAGTACTCTCTGTTTGATGTAATACACCTATTGAGACGATTTTTCCACTGCTGAAAACAGTTTTGAACTTGTCGATTTTCATGCCTTTTCGTGCTTCTGCCATTTTTTGTTTCCTTTCTTCCATGCTGATAAAATGTTTCTCTTTGAGGACTTTCTTCATCTGGGGAAATAAAGAAAAAAATCACTTGGGATGAGATCCGGTGAATGGGGGGGAGGGGCGTGGGAACCATGCCACTTGGGGTCAAAAACTGCTGCACACTCAGCGCGGTGTGGGCAGGGGCCGTCAATTGCCCATCATGAAATGGGCAAACACGATGAAAGAATCTCAAAAAAAAAATTTCCCTGAAGCCAAATGCAGCCCCTCACAACAACACTAACTGGTATGATGATGCAAATGCCCGATCGTTCTGGGGTTTTTTGGGTCCTCCCATGTGTGTGCGTGCACGCGCGTGTGTGTAAAATGTGGCAAGAAGAGGTATAAGGCATTAATAAATAAAAATATGTAGGTCTAATAAAAAACAAACAGCTAACAATTAGAGACATGATAGAAGATGAAACAGGTAGCAAACTAGACATTTTCAATAAAACACAGTGGGAAAATATAATTACAACATTCCCAAAAGTCTTCTGTATACAGATCATTTCCCCTTTGGCCTTTGCTACAAGATGAGAGACCAAAAAAGGAACGAGGAGACACTGGGGAAAACGTCTGACTGGTCAGAAAAGACTGGAAAGCCAAATTAAGTCCTTCTTCCTATTAAACGTTTAAAAATATTTGGTGTTTGTAAATATGATGCAAAATAAGCCTCCAACAATTGGTTAAGTTGAAACCGGAGCAAGGTTAGAAGATTTAGTGGCTGGAAAGATGTGCTGGTTGAGACTTCCAGGGTTAAGGGGGCTCAAATCAACTGCAAGGACAGTTTCTAACTTAGCTCAAGTCATGGCTGAGAACATTTGAGTATTTGTGGTTAGGGTCCCAAATTACACTTGAGTCTGCATTTTTAAAAGATGTCTCCAGTTGGGCTCGGTGGCTCAGCCTGTAATCCTGCGCCTTTGGGAGGCCGAGGTGAGTGGATTGCCTGAGCCCGCGGGTTTGAGACCTGCCTGGGCAACTCGGCGAGACCTCATCTCTACAACAAATCAAAAATTAGCCGGGCGTGGTAGCGCTCCTGTAGTCCCAGCTCCTTGGAAGGCTGAGGCGGAAGGATCGCTGGAGCCCAGCAGGTCGAGGCTGCGGTGGCCGGGAGCGGCCATTGCGCTCCAGTCTGGGTGACAGAGTGAGTCTCCAACTCAAAAAAAAAAAGCTGTCTCCACATTGTGTATCATGTGTTAATGTAGATAATAAGAGACAGGGATCTCACCCTGCCCCTGATGCAATGTCTCCTCAGATGATTCAGATTCTTTTTTTCTTTCTCTCTTTCTTTCTTGAATTGGAGTCTGGCTCTGTTGCCCAGGCTGGAGTGCAGTGGCATGCTCATGGCCACCCCAGTGTCAACCCGCTGGGCTCAGGAGATCCTTTTACCTCAGCCATCCAAGTAGCTGGAACTACAGGCGCACCCCACCATGCCCAGCTATTTTTTAGATTTATTGTAGAGACGAAGTCTCACCACGTTGCCCAGGTTGGTCTCTAACTCCTGGGCTCAGGCAATCCTCTCATCTCCGCCTTCCAAAGTGCTGGGATTACAGGCATGAGCCACTGTGCCCAGCCTAATTTCTTTTTAAATGCCATATTTCTTTTGATTTTAAAATGGAATACATCATAAAATTTTTCTCATCTGTAAAATGGAAATAATAATACTCGTATAGCACTCTCACAGGTAGCTTGTTGTGAGGATTAAATGGAGCCATTATATGTAAACTCCTGGAACAGTGCCTAAAGTCTAATCATATAAGCACTCAAACACGTTAGCCATCGACCTGGCATGGTGGCTCACACCTAAAATCCCAGCACTTTGGGATTATAGGCATGAGCCAAAGTGCCGGGATTACAGGCGTGAGCCACTGCACCCAACTAACTAACCTTATCTTAAGGAACCTGTCTCTACAATCAATCAACCACACAAGACCATATCCCTCTCCCCATGGCACCATTACTCTTTCACATAACACCATGGCCCTCTTCACGAGGCACACAGCCACCCCAGCACAGCCTTATAAAACTTCCCCATAGCCTCTGTCTCTCGGCAGACAGCTCCTCTCGCCGTGTTGCCCATTGTTCTCCTCCAACATACCTTCCCTTTCATAAATCTGCCTTTCTACATTCCTTACTGTCTTGGCAAATCCTTTTCCCTCCGGCAATCTGGCCTCTGCTAGACATATGCACAACAAACATTTCTGACAAAATCTTACCGCATGAATTGGAAAAACCAGTAAGGTTCAAACAGAATACAAATTACTTACCATTTACGATGCCTTCCATATTGGTACACGTGCTTCTAGACTTTCTGTGTCTTTCCCTCCCTGTAGGTGCGTACACATGCTCACGTGTGGGTCATGGAGGGACTCTGTTTATGGCTGGGCCCCTGTTACAGCTTCTGTGTTTGTTCCATTTCTCATCTGTAAGCCAGACTTGATACAGTCCATTCAAATCCAGACCATGGGTGGTTATTACAGGTTCTACTGGAATGCTTTAAGGGAGAGAAATAGAGCACTACTGCATACGTTGCTCTGTAAAATTTCCCTGAAGTGCTTGAGTAATTTTCTCTTTCCCCCCAGGTCTCTCTCCCTCTGGCAACTGCCACGTCTCTCTTTTTTGGCCTAAACGCCACAGTCACTCCAGCTGGAGCCTCACCCTTATGACCTTAACTAACTCCTGAAAGGCCCCCTCTCCAATTACATTCACATTAGGGGTCAGGGCTTCAACCTATGAATTTTTTTTGGGGGGGGGGAGAAATTCAGTTCATAACATCTACCAAACATCAGCACTTCAAGATAATTACTTATCAGCAAAACAGAGGCTTTGTTTTGAATGAAGATCTCATATAGGCTATAAGGTTAACTATTTAAGAAAAGAACCAGGTGTGGTGGCTCACATCTGTAATCCCAGCACTTTGGGAGGCAAAAGAGAGAAGATTGCCTGAGTCCAGGAGTTTGAGACTGGCCTGGGAAACATGGGAGACCTCTTTTCTACAATAAATCAAAAAATTAGCTGGGCGTGATAGTGCACGCCTGTAATCCCAGCTACTGGGAGACTTAGGTGGAAGGATCACCTGAGCCCAGTTGATCTTGACTGCAGTGGCTGTGATCATGCCACTGCATTCCAATCTGGGCTACAGAGTGAGACACTGACTCAAGAAAAAAATAAAGAGAGAGAGCGAGACATTTGTGATACACATATGCATAGAATGATATAACTTTTTTTTTTTTTTTTTTGAGTTGGAGTCTCACTCTGTCGCCACCGCAGCCTCGACCTGCTGGGCTCCAGCGATCCTTCCGCCTCAGCCTTCCAAGTAACTGGAATTACAGGCGCGCACTACCACACCCGGCTAATTTTTTTGATTTATTGTAGAGATGAGGTCTCACCAAGTGCCCAGGCAGCCCTCGAACCCACGGGCTCAGGCAATCCACTCACCTCAGCCTCCCAAGGTGCGTGATTACAGGCTGAGCCACCAAGCCCGGCTGATGTAACTTTTTAATAAGGGCTTTTCAAGTATTTTTCTTGAGAAGTTGACATTCCTTAACATACACTTATAATAACATTAGGATTGAAAATGTTCATTTCCTCTCAATAAATCATTTTTTGAAATTTCATGAGCCGGGCTCGGTGGCTCAGCCTGTAATCCCTTGCCTTTGGGAGGCTGAGGTGAGTG
>NW_007258072.1:7908-9614 GCF_000164805.1 Carlito syrichta | reverse complement strand
AATTGAAATCTCACTCTGTTGCCCAGGCTGGAGTGCAGTGGCACGCTCACGGCCACTGCAGCCTCTACCTGCTGGGCTCAGGCGATCCTTCTGCCTCAGCCTTCCAAGTAGCTGGAACTACAGGCGAGTGCCACCATGCGCAGCTAATTTTATTTATTTCTTTATTGTAGAAATGAGGTCTCTCTAGTCTCGAACCTGTGGGCTCAAGCTAATCGATGGTTATTATTATAAACTTCTTGACTTCACTAAAACTAGCCTTTTTGGTTATACATTAATTTGGCTTAGGAGAAAAGTTTGGTCAAGCTGAATTATGACAGATATTTAATTCGATATTTATACTTTTTTCCAGGCAAACGTGATAGCTGGCTAATTTTTTTTTAACAATCTAGAATGTTATTTGTATTATCATTTAGAAAAACAAATACTCTCTTCACTGTCTGATTCATACCAAATGGCATCAATAATGCTCTCATTTCCTCTCTTGCCTAAAATTAGCTTATACGTTTACCCAAGTGTTGTTGCCAAGCCTCCGATTTCTTTCTCCAGGAACACTTAGCCATGTTGAGGTCTGCAGCTGTGAGGACATGTGATATGGATCTATCATGTTGCTTTGAAAGTTTGAAGGCCCAGTCTTGACCGTGGCATTCAATATCAAGGTTTCACACAGGACAAAATTAGTTGTGAAACAGTGTATACTATTGAACAGAAGTGAAAAAAATTGTATTCAAAATGGGAATAAAAGGCCTAAAGTCAAAGTTATGGCACTGGAATGTCCAGTAGTTTATAGCCCCCATTAGAAGGGACAGACCCTATACCACATAAATCAATTTTAGAGTACTAGTGAAACTCTCAAGAGAAACTAACAGTGCAATGTATGTGAAGGAACAAGAGAGAAAAAAGAGGAGAATAAGGAAACAGTATGCAAGCTGTGCGATTTCCATTGCTGTAGTCTGGCCTAGATATTTTTATTTTAAGCATTAAGTCTATTAAGTCTGCAATAAACATAGTAAAACAAAAATTATAGTAGGCAATTTTAGCCCAGGGTTTACACACTGAAGGTGAAGTTTAAGAAAGCAAGCTAAGCCAAATAAATAAATAGGCCAAAATAGTTTATTCATTACCAAGCTATTTGTCTGCTTTCAGTTAATGGCTAGATAAACCTGAAAGATCATATCAAATCTGAGCGCACATTGCATAATAGGATCATACATTGTAGCTGCCAAACCTAGAGAATTTGATCTTCAAATATTCAAGGCCGTGAAACAAACTAATTCCATATACTTGAACCTAGATTCCAGTTTCAAACTCTGACATTCTTTCTGTAAAGTGCTTATGTCCATCAAAACAATTTTTTTTTTGAGTACTGATATTTCCATGGACTTCACTGTATATTTTGAAATTAATATAGAATCTTTGGGCTTGTTGGTTAAGTTTGGTTAGACTTGATAGCCAAAATGGCAATAATGAGTAAAGCTTCAGTGGAATTGAGACTGGTGTATACAAGGAAATTTATCACATTACAGAAAACCAGCTTAGCCAATCCATGGTCCTGACAGGATGCCAAGCCTATGGAAATTGAAAAACCTTAAAATCTGAAAAGAACAGTTTGGAGACAACATATTATGCAAATTAGCAACATGTCTGTAAGATGAAATATTCTGTAGTAGTACCTTCCACTTTTTTTTTTTTTTTTTTTTTTTGAGTCG
>NW_007258072.1:778-7888 GCF_000164805.1 Carlito syrichta | reverse complement strand
CCGAGTAGCCGGAATTACAGGCATGCGCTACCACGCCCGGCTGATTTTTGATTTATTGCAAAGATGAGGTCTTGCTGCTCAGGCGGGTCTCGAACTCACGGGCTCAGGCAATCCACTCACCTCAGCCTCCCACAGGCGCGGGATTATAGGCTGAGCCACCGAGCCCGGCTGGCTTCCACTTTTAATCTCCACCACTCATACCAGAGAAAATGCCCCACATCCCTTTGCTATATTGCTATATTTCTGGGGGGGTTTTGGTAACTTTACAACGAAGGATAGAGTTGATCCAAAGAGAAATACATTCTGAGGAAATTTATAAGATTAACAAGTCTATAAAGTGTGGAACTTTTCTAAATATATAGTAAATATAATGTAGCTGGTTAGAAATTTTTTAAAAGATTAAAGTATCATGAGGATATATTTGTTTGAAAATATTTTATGTGTTAATGTGTTCGAAATAAGCAGAGTTGGGGGAACATAACTCAGTTTGGAAGGGTGTGTCTTGGTCAGTAAGGTACCTGGGAACACAGGTCTAATGAAGAAGATCAGACCTCACAGGTAAACACTGGGGTGGCCACAAATTTGAGGATCCAACTAAAGGAAAGTTGCACTGGACAAACATTTGGTTTGAGTTTAGTAGAAGATAATTATGTATATCAGGCCGGGTGCAGTGGCTCATGCCTGTAATCCCAGCACTTTGGGAGGCTGAGGTGGGCATATTGCTTGAACCCAGGAGTTCAAGACCAGCTTGGGCAACATAGCGAGACCTTGTCTCTGAAAAACAAAAAAAAATTAGCGGGCGTGGTGGCATACCCCCGTAGTGTCAGCTACTCAGGATGCCTGATCACCTGAGCCTAGGAGGTCGAGACTGCTGTGAGCCGTGATTGTTATCATACAGCCTGGGCAACAGAGTGAGACTCAACTCAAAAAAATAAAATAAAAGATCTCACTTCTGTGTAGAGGTAAGTATTGCTAGCTGTCTAGGTGTAGGAATGGCTTCCAGTAATATTTCTCCTGCCCACTGGGGAAACTTGCCTGACATCTGGGCAGATGAAGCTGCAGAGCCAGAGGTCAAACTGAAGTGAAACCTTGTCCTGCAATGGACAACACCTTTAAGTATGCAGGTTGTGAAGGAGAAACAAGGTTTGAAATTAACGAAGGTAAAAGTCAGTCTATCCAAAATTCTCCCACTCTGGATGTGTAAAATCATTAAAGAAGGGGAGATCTGTTTTCATCTTCCTGGTCAAAAAGGAAGTTCTATCCTGTCAAGAATATACTCATTAATACCATGTAAACAATTATAACTGGGTCATAGTTTTCCCCTCTCTTTTAATGAGAATTGTACAAAATAGAATTTATCACAATTACTGTTATATTTTTCTTTCTTTCTTTTTTTTTTTTTGAGTTGGAGTCTCACTCTGTCGCCCAGACTGGAGTGCAGTGGCCGCTCTCGGCCACCGCAGCCTCGACTTGCTGGGCTCCGGAGATCCTTCCGCCTCAGCCTTCCAAGTAGCCAGAATTACAGGCATGCACTACCACACCCAGATGATTTTTTGATTTATTGTAGAGATGAGGTCTCGCTGCCCAGACGGGTCTCGAACCCGCGGGCTCAGACAATCCACTCACCTCAGCCTCCCAAAGGCGCGGGATTACAGGCTGAGCCACCAAGCCCGACTTGTTATATTTTTCTTATGTATGTATGTATGTATTTATTTATTTATAGATGGAGTCTCACAATGCTGCCTAGAATGGTCTCAAACTCCTGGGCTCAAGCAATCCTCCTGCCTCAGCCTCCCAATGAGTCACTACTCCCAGCCTCTCATTTTAAATAAAAATTTCTTTCCAGAGAACATCTTCAGGATTGTGACCCCATGACCCTCTACAGACACCATCCATTCCTGCTAGCATCTTTGAAAGATGTAGCACCAAAATGACTGGGATGTTTAAGAAGTGAGCCCTGAGTGAAGGCTTGCACTCGGTCACGGTGTACACACTGCTTGAGCAATCCATGCTGGGACCTTTGGAAGGACCCTCCAAGCACTGCACGGGGCCCAAGCTTGACATTTTGTACCCGTGGGACTAAGAAAGCAGTCAACGTTCCCCACCCGTTTTCCTGAACCATAACCTCAGGAGGGCGATGTGCTTGCCTACCACAAGCTGGGCTATGTCTTCGCAGTGCGCTTGTGTACAAGCCGTGGGGGAATCAGGGCCGAGGAGAAGCCTGTCCCCTGAGAACCTCTCTGTCCTCATTTCCAGTAACGGCTGTGGAGAACAAGGCAGCTGATCTCACCGCCAGGAGAGAGGGAAGCGAAAGGGCGCCTTGAGCTTTAAAGTAGTTGCCCTCACTTCCGGGGCCATTTGAAGATTTCCGTATAGCACTTGCAACAGGATGCAATAAAACCTTACTTGATAGGAGTAAGGGGCTACCAGGCATCTCTGTTCATTCCTTTTGTTTTTGTTTGCGAAGGCTTCTTCCTCGGCTTACATTTCTTCCTTCCAATCACTCCTTGGATGGTTGAATTCTCCTCTGGGTAAACCTTGATGCCTAGGAGATTTGTAGAAAGCCACTTTGCTTGGCGCCCTGCTTAGTCTACTCTTGGCTTCACCCACCTCCTCTCCGCCCAGCTAATGCCCACCCTTCAACTTGCCACTTGTTTTGTTTTATGACTTGACCATTCACTCAGCTGTGAACACTAGAACCTCAGGTCTCTTTCCTCCTTTTCTCTGTCATACCCCCAATCACAGATTTCTTTCTTTTTATTTCTTTATTTATTTTGAGTCAGAGACTCTGTCGTCTAGGCTGGAGTGCGGTGGCACAATCATGGCTCACCGCAGCCTCAATCTTCTGGGCTTAGGCAATCCTTCTGCCTCCGCCCCCCGCGTAGCTGGGACTACAGACAGGCACATGCTACCATGCCTGGCTAACTTTTTTATTTTTATTTCTGTAGAGACAAGGTCTTGCTATGTTGTCCAGGCTGGACTCGAACTCCTTGCCTCAGGTGATCCTTCCACCTCAGCCTCCCAAAGTGCTGGAATAACAGGCATGTGCCACCATTCCCAGGCAGCCAGTCTTTCAGTGATGTCTCAAGTCGTCAGCTTCTGCCTGTGGAATGTTTCTGGAATCCTTGGACTCCGCAAGAACTTTTTAGTTTATCTCAAACCTAAGTCTCTGTTTTCAATTCAACCTTCCCACAGTCATCCATTTTTCTTGTCGAACAAAATTCCAGTCTTACCTCTCTCCCGCTTAATGACACTCCATAGATTACCCATTGTCTGGAATAAGTTTTAATTCCTCCACAGTCTGTTGTACAATTCCTCAATTTCTCTTCACTCCCAGTCAAAATTCACCTTTCTGCTGACCTCCTCTCAGTTCCCTGCTTTCTGCCATATGACGGTCAGCTCTTGCAACATCTTAGCCAAAATAGGTTTCACGTGTGCTCTCTAGTGAGCATAACACACTTATCCAGCTAGAGAGCTTTCTGGAGTTAATTACACTATGGCAGGGAGTGTTTTGGGGATGTTGTTAATGATCAATATGCTACAGTGATGCAGAATTTTGCTTACTCATCATGCAGTGGCCAGCATTCACTGGAGAAAGTGGTTCAGGTTCCAAATCTTGTTAAACTGTCAGACTGATAGTCAGCACTATGCACTTTGGGAAATATTTTCTTTATTCTATATTTTGTGGGTTTTCATGTGTTTAATTTCTTTTCCAGTGAAATACATGTACCCTCTCCATGGAGCAAATAAATTTTGCACCTGTTATTGCTTTCTTTCTTGTTTTTCCTTTCCCCTTATTTTATTTTATTTTATTTTATTTTTGAGTGGAATCTCACTCTCTTGCTCAGTTTGAAGTGCTGTGTGGCACAATCACAGCTACCACAGCCATGACCTGCTGGGCTCAGGCAATCCTTCTGCCTCAGTCCTCCAAGTAGCTGGGACTATAGGCACGCGCCACCACACCTGGCTAATTTTTTGATTTATTGTAGAGACAAGGTTTCATCAAGTTGCCCAGGCTGGTCTTGAACCCCTGGACTCAGACAGTTCTCTTGCCTCAGCCTCCCAAAGTGCTGGGATTACAGATGTGAGCCACCACACTGGCTCTTTTATTTCTTTTCCATCCCAGTACTTCAATTTGCCTTGGCTCTACCTTTAATTTTCTTAATTTGATTTTTCATTCCATTCCATTTTCTGCGTTTTCGAAACAAAAAATTGTTTTCCTCATTTACCTTATCTTTGCTGGGGATTTTATTTTATTGTATTTCTATCCTAATTAAAAGAATAGAAACCATACCAAATCCCACTGTCTTATCAAAAGGAGTTCTGAATCTGAAGGTCAAGATAATATCCAGTATGGTCTTGTACAATTTGGCCGGTATTTTACACATGAATAATACTGCTTTTCTAAGGAAAAGGACATTTTTGATCAACTCTTTCCACCAAAGCCTTCATTTGTCATGTATGTCCTGAACTTAAAGTCACTGAGTCGGTTGTGATGGTTTTTACTGTCAGATCTATCAAGTCAGCAGCTATCCCTCATGGCCAATCGAAGATGAGAGTTGGAGACTGGAAGAAAAGGGAGTGTTTAATTTCTGTAACCAGGTCACAGACAGATGAGTCAGCATCATTACCCCCCCCCCCAAAAAAAAAATCAGCCTGGCTCAATTCCAAAGAAAAGTTTCTTAATGCAAGTTTCTAAATGACTATTTGAATACAACACAAATGACCTCTTTTCAACCTGTAACATTGGTAGTCAGAGAAAAAGAGGTATCTTTATATACTCTAAAGCCAGTCCTCAAGTGAGAACTGTGCCTGCTTCTCCCTCCCACCCAAAAGAGATAAATTAACACCCTAGCTGGGCGCGGCAGCTCACATCTATAATCCCAGCACTTTGGGAGGTGGAGGCAAAAGGATTACCTGAGTCCAGAGTTTGAGACGAGCCTGGGCAACATGGCGAGACCTCTTCTCTACAATAAGTCAAAAAAATTAGCTGGGGGTGGTACCACACACCTGCGGTTCCAGCTACTTAGAAGACTGAGGTGGAAGGATCGCCTGAGCCCAGCAAGTTGAAGCTGGGGAGGCAGTGAATGTGAGACTCTGACTCAAAAAAAAATTAACACCTTAATACTAAATTTTGGATATTGTGTTGTTTCTTCAGCTCAGGGAGATAATTGTATGAATATTATGGGTAGAAGTGAAAGAATTAGTAAGAATTACTGAACTGACCAGATTCAAGAAAGCCACATGCCCTACTCTATCAGTTTCCAAGAGCAAGTCTTCTTGCCTCTGACTTCAGGTAAAGGACTGGGAAGTCTAGAGAGAAGCATAACAATGACCTATACAACGTCTGTAGGTGATTAGTGTGCATCAGTGGCTAATTGCTGCCATTACTCAATTAGGCTATCAGATTCAAGAAGAATAATTGACCAACAGATACTGATTGAGGCAGAGAACAGACTGATCATAAGCCAGGAATGCAGGAAAACAAAAGAGTTTAAAGGGGGAAGGGGAAGATGATCATTCAACAAGTGATCACAATTTATTAAATAAATGAATTCAAGGGTGCAAAGTACCATGAGCAAGAAACATAGGGTGTCAACAGTAGAAACCTAATACGTACACACATGTTAGCACAGCCAATCTCTTTCCTCCGTCTCACATGACACCTTTGTTCTTTGTAACAAGCAGCTTCCGTAAAACTTACGTGTCCCTTTTCTCTTGCTGTTCATTGCTGCCTAATGAGAGCAAACATGGGTTCTACTGAGGTCAGCAGGCAGAGTGGCTGCAGTAAAATGTACTCCAAGTAAGTGTGAGTTCTGATGATAGATAAGCAGCAGAGGCATTTGTGAATTTGGATGTCTGTTTATATAAGCAGTAGAATATGGTAGACAAGAGCAGGCCACTGGAGCTAGTTTCTGGGTTTCTGTCTACAGTAGATCTATTACTAGCTGTGTCATCTCGGACGCTCATCTGTAGAGTGAAGATAAATAATCACGTTAACAGCCTCATAGTTTGCTATGAGGATTAAATGAGTTAATACATGTCAAGCCCTTGGAACAGTGCTTGGCACAGAGTAAGTGCTCTGCAAACGTCACCTATCGCTTTTGCTCTAGTGACTCTCACCCCCTCCCTTTTTTTAGCCAACTGAGCACAGCAATATTGAATCTCACGGATACGGGGGGAATTTTTGTCAGGAAAACAACAGAGTGAGGTTTATTCAGTATAGCCAGGGCAGTGCAGGAATTTAATGCCACATTGTCTTTAGAGCTGAGTTTCAGTTAGGGTGTTGACTGGGAAAGACAGTGTTTTTAGATTAGAGTGTGACTTTTGCTCTGGTATTGTTAGCATATAGAGTAGTAAAAACAGTAGTGGATAGTCTTTGTGCATATGAACGTTCTGTAGATTTATTTTCAAAAACTTTATTTGGTTTATTGCATGAATATATTGTGGTCCACTTAACCCAGTTGTGACAAATTAAGGAAAGAGATGGTTGAGTATGAAGAGCTGATGGTATTTTAATACGTGGAAAACCTCAGAATATAAACCTCTACGGTGTTATTAATAGGTATATCATCAACAACAGTTTTTCAGACTTTGTGCTTTACTTTGGAGAAAAACAAGACCATGACATCTTGAATTTCTTCATCGGGTAACTTAAAACCAAGTTATAAAGTGAACACCAGCTGCACATATCATGTTACTTGAGTTCAGCATCAATTAAAATCTTAAATGAAACTGTCATATGTTCTCTCTCTCTTTTTTTTTAAGTCAAAGTCTCACTGTCACCCAGGCTGGAGTCTAATGGCCACCACAGCCTTGACTTGCTGGGTTTAGGCAGTCCTTCCACTTCAGCCTTCCAAGGAACTGGAATTCCAGGTGGGTGCCCAGCTATTTATTTATTTATTTTAGAGTCGAGGTCTTGCCATGTTGCCCAAGCTGGTCTCGAACCCGCGGGCTCAGGCAATCCACTCACTTGGCATCCCAAAGTGCTGGGATTATAGGCTGAGCCACCGAGTCCGGCCTCTGATTTTGGTTCTTAAAAAACTGAATTTCAAGCCGGGCTCGGTGGCTCAGCCTGCAATCCCGCGCCTTTGGGAGGCTGAGGTGAGT
>NW_007258072.1:0-758 GCF_000164805.1 Carlito syrichta | reverse complement strand
AGTGGCCGGGAGCAGCCATTGCACTCCAGTCTGGGTGACAGAGTGAGACTCCAACTCAAAAAAAACACAAAAAACTGAATTTCAAATTTTAGTCCTACTCTGTTCAAATAGACTATAATAGCATACATAGAGCTTACAGTCTAGTGGCTGTTTTAGACATTAGCAAGTTTTGATTCCAATGAGAAAACTGTATAGAGTAGCTGAAGCTTTTAGATACGGCAACCTCAACCTGAAAGCAGGGACAGTGCCAAAACTTGAATGTATGGAGTCTACAGAACAATGTTCTGTGTACAGCATTTATATAGACGGCCTCCTGTAGGAAACAGAAACCCTGCACAATGTTTAATTGCTATTACGAAGGAGAGTGGGAGAAGGGTTTCTTTTTTTCACTTGGTCTGTCTCTGATGGCAACCAACCAGTAAAAACCTTCTCATTCTGCAGCTGTGGGAACAGAGCAAACGAAAAAAACAATGATTTTAGAGCAAAATTCAATTGCCAGGACAGTCAAAGAATTGCAACAGCGGAGTCTCCAGCCCCGCCTTCTTCGCAGCGGAGCACCTGCGAGGTGAGAGGGCCGGACCACGTGTTTCGCGAGGAGCTGGGGGCGGCCGGGGCTGGGAGGGGGGCCTCCGGGAACTAGGCGGGGTCCGGGGCTGGGTCGCGTCTCGGCGCCAAGAGCCGGTTGGAGACCGGGGCGGAGTCCGGGGCTGAGGAGCCGGTCTCCGGCAGCGGGGCGGGCCCGGGGCTGGGACAGGCCT
>NW_007258071.1:1950-7465 GCF_000164805.1 Carlito syrichta | reverse complement strand
GAATATAATTTACACTTGGAAATTTGAATTTCACATTTTGTCGTCGAAGAGTGTGGTGTCCACCATCTAAGGCAAAGAAACATTCATCATTAATAACTAGTAGGTTTCAGTAAAATGTTCGTAAGGCCATAGTTGCATTCCAGCAAATAACTGTTCAGATTTCTCTGTACCGTGGGCTCTGGCCTGAGTTGGAGTCTCGCTCTGTGATCCGCACCCGAAGGCAGTGGCCTCTCCCGGCCACCACAACCTCGACCTGCTGGGCTCCATTGATCCTTCCGCTTCAGCCTTCCGCGGAGCTGGCATTACAGGCATGTGCTACCACGCCCGGCCGATTTTTTGATTTATTGTAGAGATGTGGACTCCCCAAGTTGCCCAGGTGGGTCTCGAACCCGCGGGCTTAGGTTATCCACTCCCCGCAGCCTCCTAAATCGCAGGATTACAGGCTGAGCCACGGAACCTGGCTTTTTTCTGTTATTGTTTGGAGATGGAGTCTCACTCTCTCGCCCACACTGGAGTGCAGTGGCCGCTCCCGGCCACCGCAGCCTCGACCCGCTGGGCTCCGGCGATCCTTCAACGTCAGCCTTCTAAGTAGCTGTATATACAGTCGCGTGCTACCACGCCCGGCTAATTTTTTGATGTATTGTGGAGATGATTCTTGACCGTATCTCTTTTCTAATGTTATATTTGTGTGCGATCTACAAACTCCAATTTTGTATCACATTGGAGATTTGTTATCAGAAGCTACATCCTTCCTTAACTGCCTCCTGCTTCCCGTTCTGGTCATGGCCCTTCCTCGGAACTTGCTCCATGACACCTTGGTGACTGACTGTCAGTCTGGTATGGCTCCAGTTCCCTGGTTTGGCTCCAGGTCATTTTATGTCTCCTTTTATTTATGTGGTGTTTTCTCCCAACCCACTGGCTCTGTTAAAATTTCTGCCTTTTGTTGTTAAGGTTGTGGATAAATTGTCCACTCCATATAAAAGTGTTACCGGTTATCTTAAATTCTTTCTGGGGACCTCTTCCCCTCCCTTCTTTAGCCTATATTTTCCTTCGTAAATTCTGAAGGGAGTCATTCTAATCCACCTGTAAAAAAAACTGAAAAATGTCTCTTACGTGCTCTTAAATGTTTCTTAGCCTTTTACTAACTCAGTATAAGTTAATGCTAGCCTTGAAAAAAGATAATTTTATAATCTTTCTCTGACAGCTAACAAAATAAATAGGCTGTTGTCATTTTCAAATGCTAAAAGCCAGGTTAGTTAAAAATAAGTCCCTTCCTAAAGGTTTAGGCCTTCCCTAAAATCATTATCAACTACTTGTCCCTGTAAAAACTGCTGGAATTTCTCTTAAAGTCTTCTAATATATGCTGACTCCCTACTTTATACTATAATGCTAAATAACACTAATAGTTGCATTTTTGGCTATACTCATTTAATTGTCCACGTCTTATGACTAAGGCTGTACTTAAGTGCCTAATTCAAATCATAGTATAAAACAATCTGTCAGGTCACCATTATAGTCCAAAAGCACAAAAACTGCCACTTATAATAAAATTACAAAAATTAAACTTTATTATTTAAATTATGCTAATAACTTTAGGCCTTATAGGTTTTATATAGAAAAATAATCAGCCACTTCCTACACTTGTCAAAATATAGGAATGACTTTATTCCTTTTATTAAATTACAATCCAGTAATTTCATGCTGTTCTTTATTTCTTTAATAAATCACCTCAATATCGCAGACTCTAAATCTACCCAAGTTGCTGTAAAGTTCATAATTTTGTCCTTTATGGCTGCATAATATTCCATCATATATATACACCACATTTTTATCCAGTCTTCTTTCAGTTGACAACACAGTTGGTTCTACACATACATGTTTATTGCAACATTATTCACAATAGCATTTGTGACAGTATCATTCATAAAAAATCTTACTACCCCCTACACACAAAGTCTACTGTTCATTTCCCCTCACTATCAAAAGTTCCCCTATTCACGAACCCCAACTCAACCATCCCTTGTCAATGTTACCTATGCCCTACCTGACTTCTTCTTCTGGTGCTGCCCCTAAACATCACTTAACTTTCTTTTAGATATGTTCTCTTCCAGGTTTTCTATTTACCTCCACAGTCTGCTCCAAGACAGCTGGTTAATGCCACCCTCGTGCCTGCTGGAAGAGTGGCCGGAACAAGTCGCTATTCTACATCTACAAGGGACCTTTATAGAACTCTCACCTTCACAAATCTTCACCTTCAGTGCCTATCTCTGGGCCCTGTTCTGGCTGGCTCTGTGCCCTTCCCCCACCTCACCCCACAACGCCCACATCCAGCATAAAGCAGCCAGAGAGAGTAACGACGCCCTCTCCCAAATAAGCAGAAAAGGTGGGAATGAAAGGTGCAGACCACAGTCAGAAGGGCATCCCCAAGATGGCTCTGCCACTCAAAGACAACAAAGGCCGTAAATTCCTGCCTCTCCAGTGCACGCGAAACTTAAACTCATGTACAAACATTATCTCCCTATAGGAATGCTACCTCATAGTCTCCTCCATAAGACTCAGGCACGGCACTGGCCTGCCCCTGCAAGATCATAAATATACCTTTTCTTCCTACATAACTCTCTCTCTCTCTTATTCCCTCTCTCTGTCCCGTCACTCTCTCGCCTTTTCTCTCTCTCTCTCTCTCTCTTGCTTTTTGTCTCTGTCCCCACCACTCTCTTGTTAGCTCTCTCTCTCTCTCCCTCTCTTACTTTCTCTCACACTCCCCCCCCCTTTTGCTCTCTCTCTCTATCCCCGCCACTCTCTTACTCTCTTGCTCTCTTTCTCTCTCGGTCTCTCTCTCTTTCTCTCTCTCTCGTCCTTCCTCGGTTACAGTCCCTTCGTGTAACTGCCCCTTTAATATAATCTCTCAGTTCAGACCGGCGTGGAGTCGTTACTGGGCGCCCCCAAAACTTCTTTCACCAAGAAAGCAGAGAAAATAGGTCTTTTTTTTCATTTGGAGTACTGGAATTGCAGTGTTTAAAGCATCTTTAACTAATATTTCTAATCCTTAGCTTTTGTCAGTATCACAAGCACTCATATGCTGCTTGCTCTATTAATACTGCTTTTAAAAAATAGTCTCTAAAGCTTGACATAAGAGTTTGTTTATGGAAAACATGCAACTAATTGAAACTTAAAGCACCTCTTTAAAAAGAAAGCTTTTAAAAGATTTTGTGGCAAGAAATCAAGGAGCATGAGAAGTTACTTTCAAGCCTCTTTAAGTGCAAATTCATGAGAATTATTGAAAATTTGTTTTATACTTTTTTTTACAAAATAAAATATATATGCTCTATCCTGTACACTAATTACATTCTTTCTAATCAGATGTCACATCAAAGCTTACTAGATGTTGAGTAACAACCCATGATTCCAAAGCGTAAAAAAGATACTTAAATTTTATACCAACCCTGCTTCTTAACAGACATATGAATGGCCATGAAACTGATCCTGTCTGAACCTGTTTTCTCTGTAAATGGTGAAAAATTTGCCTTAACAAAGGAATAGTGGAAAGAATGATACCTGATACTAGAGCTTAGTTCAGGCTGTGTAGTTAAGTGATCAATAAATGCTAATGAAAATAATAGATAACTTGTTTTAGTACTTCTGTATGCTCCAGTATCTAACACAAAATTGGGTGAGAATGAGAAACTTACCTCTGTCACAGAAGCAGAAGTGAATCAAACACTTCAGGCATTCTTCGCTTTACTAAGCTCCTGCAGAGAAATTTGCCATCAGAGAGCAACCCCAGTCCAGGGCTGCTGGATCTGGAAGTGAAGACTGCCTTTTCAGAGGTGTTATTTGTATTTCTCTCAAGTTTGCCACATGTCTTTCCTCTAAAGTCCTCAGAACATTCTAACCTATTGGGGTTTTGAATTTTTACGGTTCCCCATTGTGCTTAATTCTGAATAGAAAATCACACACACACACACACACACACACATAGGGAATTGAGGAGGAGATACAAAAATTAAACCCTAACTCTATTCCAAATCCCACTTTTAATTACACATAATACTGTCCTGTCTGTCTTGGACAGACTTTGGCTACACATTGTGATTTTTATTACAATATCTGGCATATTTCCTCCAAGTTCTGTTTCATACCAGTACCCTGTCTACAGCTCCTTCTTATGTACATAGACTGATTCAAAATTGCACAGTTTGTATCTTTATCTGCATACAGTGACAGAAGAACTTCCACCTTACAGAAAGGAATCACATTAATAGCTCTTGCTGCTCAAGAAGCAATTAGGGTATTCTCTGCAGACTCATTCAATTTCCAGTCGAAATCTTATTCTCTGAAACATAGAGAAATCTAGTTTAATTAAATTAACACAATGAAATTAGTTAAGGATTCAGGATGTGTCTGAGTTAGTACCAGCTACATCAGTTAGGTAAACTTTAGGTATTTTTTTTGTTTATGAAAACTCATGTGTGCCTGGAAATGCTAAGTGTTCCTGTGCGTAAACCTTATTCATAATTTGCTGCAATGTCTGTGTAACACAAAGTCGCTAGTTGTGAGATACACATACACACACATGTATATATGAAAATTGCATATGTGCATATAGAAACATATGTTAAGTGTCTTTCTAAAATTTTGAAGGAACTATGTCCAAACCAATTCACTTTCAAAGACACCCCATGTAATGGTTTCACCCTTGTGCTACCTCAGTTAAGTATTATGAAATTCTATCAACTTTGCATTTTCCTTCATCTGATTTACAAAAGGTAACTTTCAGACATCAATAAATACTATCTTTGTTTCCACTTTTTAAAAAGATGAATAAGAAGTGTAGAAGTGCCACTTTATTCTAACAAGTTAAAATCTCAACAAAATGAAAAATGAATTCTTCTTAGATCCAGCTCTAAGTCAGATCACAGGGAAAACTAGGGTCCCTGAAATTATACACATATACAGATTTAATACTTGTCTAAGCAGAAACCCACTAGCAAAGACCTCTTTGGGAGCCAGTGCCTGGGTGGCCAGGATGGGAAAATCTGAATCTATTGCTGGAGGCTCCCTGTGGGCAACTCTGTGACTTTAAACACTCCAAGGGAACCAGCCAGAGGGGGCCCCTCACACTTTTGCACTTTTGAGCTCTGGGAACTCTTCCAGGTCTTCACAGTGAATATTGAAGAAAAACCCTCTAGCCTCTGGCAGGCAGAGGGGGGAAAAAAGAAATTTTAAAATTCATCAGGGATCTTGTTCTTAACAAGACCTGTACTGACAAGAAACATTTTTTTTTTTTCCAGGGATTGAACTTCTGGAATTTTATCAAAGCCTAACTGGCCTGAAGGCGGGGAAGTGCCTGATCTAGCCATCTCTTTTTTTTTTTTGAGTTAGAGTCTCACTTTATTGCCCAGACTGGAGTGCAGTGGCTGCTCCCGGCCACTGCAGCCTGGCCTGCTGAGTGCTGGCGATCCTTCTGCCTCAGCCTTCCAAGTAGCTGGAACTACAGGTGCGCGCTACACGCCTG